>NW_020924851.1:0-2462 GCF_003984885.1 Neopelma chrysocephalum | reverse complement strand
ACACTGGGTGACATGGGGTGACACAGGGTGACACCGCGCAACAGGAGGTCACACTGGGTGACATGGGGTGACACGGGGTGACACGGGGTGACAGCATGCAACAGGAGGAGACACTGGGTGACATGGGGTGACATGGTGCATTCTGGGGTGACACTGGAAGTGATGGGGTGACACTGGGTGACACAGGGTGGCACCAGGGGCTGTCCCCACCTCCAGCTGCAGCTCGAGCCGGGCGCTCCGGCCCCGCAGCCCCAACACCTCGGCCGAGAGTTTCTCCGTCTCCACCAGGAGCTGCTTCAGCTGGGGGGGAAATTTGGGGGTTGGGGGGAGGGTTTGGGGGCTCCTGGCACCCCCCGAGGCACCCCCTGGTCCCTGTCACCCCCCTGGGTCCCCCCAAATGGGGCCGGGAGATGGGATGGGGTGGGAATGGGAATGGGATGGGAATGGGGTGGGAATGGAGATGGAAGAGGGATGCGAATGGGAATGGGATGGGACTGGGATGGGACTGGGATGGGATGGGAATGGAGATGGAATAGGGATGTGAATGGGACTGGGATGGGGTGGGAATGGAGATGGAATAGGGATGGGATGGGACTGGGATGGAATGGGAACAGAGATGGAATAGGGATGGGATAGGATGGGATGGGACTGGGATGGGGTGGGAATGGAGATGGAATAGGGATGCGAATGGGAATGGGATGGAACTGGTATGGGGTGGGGATAGGGACGGGAATGGAGATGGAACAGGGATGGAGTGTAGTGGAGATGGAATAGGGATGCGAATGGGAATGGGATGGGAATGGGATGGGATGGGAATGTAGATGGGTGAGGGATGGGATAGGATGGGATGGGGACACGATGGGAAGGGGATGGGGTGCAGGTGATGATGAGAACAGTGGTGGGACAGGGATGACGGTGGGAAGAGGATACGAGACTGGATGTTGGAGAGGATGATGATGGGAAGGGAACGGCAACGGGAAGGGAACCGCGACGGGAAGAGGGTGTGGGTGGGAAGGGGCTGGGTGCCGGGAAGGGCCCGTCCCCGTTCCCAGCCCGTCCCTCACCTTCCCATCCTTATCCCGACAGGCCCGTTCCAGCCGCGCCGCCCGTTCCCGCAGCTCTCCCCGGCTCCGCTCCAGCCCCTCCGCCCTCTCCCGCAGCTCCCGCAGCTCCCGCAGCTCCCGCTCCCTCCCGGCCGCCTCCGCCGCCTCCCGCCACCGCTCCGGCTCCGATCCCGGCGGCTCCGGCGCCGTTCCCGGCTCTCCGGGGCTCGGGGGGGCTGCGGGGGTCTCCTCCCGCTCCATGTCCGTGAGGAGCTGCAGGGCCTCGTGCTGGGATCGCACCAGCGCGTCCAGGCTCCGGTGCAGATCCCGCAGGATCGCGGCCCCGCCGTCGCCCCCCGAGTCCTTCACCCGCGCCCCGATCCCGTCCCGCAGCGCCTCCAGCTCCCGCCGGAGCCCCCGCGCCCCGTCCCGCTTCCCGGAATCCCGCAGCTCCCGCAGCTCCTCCCGCAGCCGCTCCCGCTCCCGGCTCAGCCGCGCCAGCTCCACCAGGAGCTTCCCGTTGCCCTCCCGCAGCTCCAGCAGCTCCTTCTCCGTCCTCCCGCCCTCCCTCAGGGTCTCCCCCCGGCTCTTCCCGCCTGGATCCAGCTCCATCCTCTCCTTCTCCATCCTCCCACCCTCCCCTGGGGTCTCCCCTCGGCTCTTCCCGCCTGGATCCAGCTTCTTCCCACCTGGATCCAGCTCCATCCTCTCCTTCTCCATCCTCCTGCCCTCCCCCGGGGTCTCCTCCCGGCTCTTCCCACCTGGATCCAGCTCCATCCTCTCCTTCTCCATCCTCCCCCCCTCCCCCCGGGTCTCCTCCCCGCTCTTCCCGCCCGGCTCCATCCCCTGGATCCATCCGTTCCCCGCACACCGGCACGCGACCGAGGGCTCCCGGCGGAGCTTTTCCAGGAGGATTTGGGATCCCTGGAGCATCCTGGCGTGGCTCCGGTCCTGGAGCTCCAGCTCCCGCTCCAGCCCTTCCAGCAACCGCTCCCAGGCGGGAGGGAATTCCCGGAGGGAATCCTCGGCTTCCCGACGCAGCTCCCGGCTCCGGGAGAAGGCTCCGGCCTTCGCTTCCCGCATTTTGGCGCATTCCTCCCCCAGCCAGGCCAGGAACGGGATCAGCGCCGGAGCCTCGTGTCCCGCTTCCCGCTCTTCATCCCCCGTCCTCTTCCTCAGCAGGGCCACGTGCCGGGCCAGGAGCTCCAGGCAGGCGCTGTCCTTGTCCTTGTCTTCATCCCCATCCTCATCCTCGCCCTCGTCCCGGCCCAGCAGGAGCCGCGCCAGCTCCCGCAGCCGCCTCCGGATCCCGCCGGCAGCTCCTTCCAGCCTCCGGCATTCCCGAGCCTTCCTCTCCAGCTCCTCCCGCAGCCGCCGGGCAGCGCAGCCATCCTCCTCCTCCTCCTCCTCCTCCTCCTC
>NW_020924850.1:4069-5670 GCF_003984885.1 Neopelma chrysocephalum | reverse complement strand
GCTGTGGCTGCCCCTGGATCCCTGGAAGTGTCCAAGGCCAGGTTGGAGCAACCTGGGCTGGTGGAAGGTGTCCCTGCCCATGGCAGGGGTGGCACTGGATGGGCTTTAAGGTTCCTTCCAACCCAAACCATTCTGGGATTCCATGATTTCTTCACATCCTTTCCATCTTCTCTATGAAATCCAGAGGGACTTTTCACATGATTTCAAGTCCCAGAATTACTGGTGAAGGAATTCCTGGCTGGACAATCCTCAGAGCCACAGCTTTACAGCCCTGGGATGGGGGAATATCCATTCTATGGGTATTCCCATTAATGGGAATCCATCAAGGGCTGGAGCCAGGCTGGGAGAGCTGGAGGGGTTCACCTGGAGAAGAGAAGGATCCAGGGAGAGCTGAGAGCCCCTTGCAGGGCCTAAAGGGGCTCCAGGAGAGCTGGAGAGGGACTGGGGACAAGGCATGGAGGGACAGGACACAGGGAATGGCTTCCCACTGCCAGAGGGACAACTGGTGTCCTCCTGATCCCACACTGATCCCACCCACCCTCACACTGGAGCAGCCTGGCAGGGAAAAGCACATTTTTTTCCCTCCTCTAACTACAGGCAGCCAGTGACAGGAACTGTGAACAGGCAGGACGTGAGAATCCTGAGTCTGTGCCAGGGATCACAAAGAAATTGCTATTTTCCAGCTTATTGCTGTAACACATCGGGGGAAAAAGAAAAACAAACCAACTTCCTTTTATTCCCCAGCAGAGGAAAAATTGTGGTTATTAATTACAGAGAAAAAGCAGCATTAACACCACGAAGCTACAAGGAAATAAATCCTGTAGAAGGATTTCAGGGCTTTTTTCAGGGGTCAGAGCAGAGCTGGGGTCTGGGGATGACTCCAAAATAGGAAGTGAAATTATTACAATAACTTAATTAATAGTTAATTTAATTAATAGTTAATTTAATTAATAGTTAAATTAAATTTATTGCAATAAATTTAATTTAATTAATAGTTAAATTAAATTTATTACAATAAATTTAGAGGGTCGAGAGGAACAAAGAGCTCGACACGTGATGACAGGAGAAAAACTGGATCTAAGCTGCCACAATTCCTTCACTCCTGAGCTTCCTAAAACTTCTGCAGGATGGATGATTTATATCCAGGTTTTTAGCAGGTCATGGAATCCTGGAATGATTTGGGGGGAAGAAGGGACCTTAAAGCCCATCCAGAGCCACCAAAAAGGTGATTTTTGATGTATAAAGCAGCAAATAATCAAATCAGGAATTTCACATCAATTCAATTTAATCTGCCCCTGCATTAAAATCTAAAGTCAAAAAGTCTGGGTCTAAAATCTTGGGCCGGGACCCCAAGAAGATGTTGAAGAGCTGACAAAGTGTAGAGAGAAAAGCCCCAGGACTCATCAAAATAACAGAAATATAGAATAGAATTCAAGGGATCAGCTCAGCAAATGTGGGATGTTGAAGGGATGGAGATCTGAGGAGGTGTAAACCCCAAACTGACCCTAAAAACCATTTATTAGCCCAAGTTTTGCTGGTACAACCTTTCAAAACCCACTTTTACCCAAATTTGGGGGTGTCATGAACTCCTAGAACCCAGA
>NW_020924850.1:0-4059 GCF_003984885.1 Neopelma chrysocephalum | reverse complement strand
GTGCCCGATGCCCCCCTTGTCCCCCAGCCCAGAGCACTGAGTGCCACGGCCAGGCCTTCCTGGGACACCTCCAGGGCTGGGCACTCCAAACCTCCCTGGGCAGCCCCTGCCAAGGCCTCACCACCCTTTCCAGGGGGAAATTCCTCCTCATGTCCCACCTGAGCCTCCCCTGGCACAGCTGGAGGCCGTTCCCTCTCCTCCTGTCCCTTGTTCCCTGGGAGCAGAGCCCGACCCCCCCCGGCTCCAACCTCCTTCCAGGGAATTTTAGGGATCCAGAAGGTCCCCCCTGAGCCTCCTTTTCTCCAGGCTGAGCCCCCCCAGCTCCCTCAGCTGCTCCTGCTGCTCCAGCCCCTTCCCTGGACACCTCCAGCCCCTTCAGGTCTTTCTTTGTGAGGGTCCCAAAACTACCCAAGCACAGTCTCCAAAGACTCCAGTGCCAAGTTTCCCCCATTCCTAACTCTTTGCTCCTCCAGGAGCACACCCAGCACTGCCAGCTTCCTCTCCCACCCTCACTGTGCCCTCCTGCACTAACCCAATTTTTGTCTTCACCAAATTAAATCCACCATCAGAAAACCCCATATTTAAAAGGCTCTTTTCCCACCTCCTCGTCCTCTGCAAACACTTCCAGGATTATTGATTTCCTGCCCTGCAGCATCAGCTGTTTGCTTAAACCTGCTCCCGTTTTAAAAACTTCATAAAACATGATCCATGAAAATCACGTTGTCCTTCAGACACCTCCGAGAGCAGAGCTGGGGCCTGGAGGGGATCTGGGAAAAAACCCTAAATATTGGGAGCTGAGGGTCATTTATGTCCCCCTCAGAATTTATTAGGGTTTCCAACAGCATCTCCCTCTGGGATTGAAGATGAACCCCCACTTCTTTCCAAATTAAACCCTAAATCTCAGTGATCCAATAAATCAGCTCTGCTTCATCTTCCTTCCACGTGGAATTCCACCCAACACTCTCCCTGAGCCCAAAATGAGGGTGAGACCTTCATGGTGCTTCCACCAGCACATCCCTCTGGGGTTGGAGGTGAACCCCCACCTCATTCCCAGGCATTTCTCCAAATTAAACCCTAAATCCAATAAATCAGCTCTGCTTCATCTTCCTTCCACAGGAACCAACACTCCCACACCTGGAATTCCACCCAACACTCCCATTGAGCCCAAACCAAGAGTGAGACCTTATTGACATTTCCATCAGCACATCCCTCTGAGATTGAACCCCCACCTCATTTCCAGCTGTCTTTCCAAATTGTCCTTCAGACACCTCCAACTGCAGTTGGTACATGGAGAGAATCTGGGAAAATCCCTAAATACTGGGAGCTGATGGTTGTTTATGTTCCCATCAGACCTTAGTGGTGTTTCCACCAGCACCTCCCTCTGGGATTGGAGGTGAACCCCCATTTTTTTTCCACATTAAACCCTAAATCTCAGTGATCCAACAACACCAGCTCTGCTTCATCTTCCTTCCACGTGGAATTCCACCCAACACTCTCCCTGAGCCCAAAACAAGAGTGAGACCTTAGTGGTGTTTCCACCAGCACCTCACTCTGGGATTGGAGGTGAACCCCCATTTTTTCCCACATTAAACCCTAAATCTCAGTGATCCAATAAATCAGCTCTGCTTCATCTTCCTTCCACAGGAACCAGTGTGGAATTCCATCCAACATTCCCATTGAGCCCAAAATGGGGGTGAGACCTTAGTGGTGTTTCCACCAGCACATCCCTCTGGGATTGGAGGTGAACCCCAACCTTATTCCCAAGCATTTCTCCAAATTAAACCCTAAATCCAATAACACCAGCTGACTTCCTCTTCCTTCCCCAGGAACCAACACTCCTACACCTGGAATTCCACCCAACACTCTCATTGAGCCCAAAACAAAAGTGAGACCTTAGTGGTGTTTCCACCAGCACATCCCCCTGGAATTGGAGGTGAACCCTCATTTTTTCCCACATTAAACCCTAAATCTCAGTGATCCAATAATATCAGCTCTGCTTCATCTTCCTTCCCCAGGAACCAACTCTCACACACGGAATTCCACCAAACACTCTCACTGAGCCCAAAATGAGGGTGAGAGCCTGAGACTGAACTTGTTTGAGCTGTGGTGACAAAGAAAGGAGGTGACATTTGGTTTCACTTGGAAGGTGGGAGAACTGGGAAGGGGGAGAGCAGGGGAAAAAAAAGGGAGAAGAGAGGAAATCTTGATGAGGGGGAGTTGGCAGCTCAGCTGAGGATGAAAAACAGCAACGAGGGCCCGGGTGAGAGCAGCAGCTGCTGAGAACGAGGCACAGACACTCCATGAAACCCAGGATTCCTTAGGAAAGGTTTCTTATAAAATAAGAAATCAAGGCAACTGACTGAAATTATCAACCAGCAGGATTTATGTGTTTGGTTTTTCTTGGAAAACAACCCTCCTTCCCTTTCAAGTTGCAACGTGTGATTGTGTTTGTGGTGGTCACGGATTGGTAACAAACACGATGATGTGACATTCCAAAAAAAAGAGAATATTCCTTTGTGGGAATTAAATCCATCCCTGTCTGGTTACCACAGTCATCAGGCAATTCCAAAATATCAGAGGTTGGAAGAGTGAGCAAATCCTGACTCTGCACTCCAGCTGCTGGCTGGGAGACAGGACAAGCGATTCCTGGGCTCAGTCAGGATGGAAATTCCCAGGTTTTTGCTTCCAAATGCAATTCCAGACACCAAAACCACCTCTGTTGCCGCGGGGTTTTTTTTCCTCTGTAAACTTATTTTCCCCTTTCAGAGGATGAAGAATTGGCAAAATCTCCTTCAAGGTTTAAAACGATATTAAACAACCTTGGGAAAGGACCAAATCCCTCCTGGCCCGCACCTGGAACAGTTTAAAAAGGTTCTGGCAATTCCTTCATCCAGGGAAAAGAAATTGGGCAGGTGTTTGGATCCTGCTGACTCTGAGACTGCAGCTTGGTTCCAATTCAGAGCCCAACAAGAAGGAAAAACTCTGCAAACTCCAGGGCTCACAAATAGCATCATTCATGTCTTGTTGAGCTCTCCTGGCACACCTTTAAATGACTCCCACGAGTGCCAAGGAACAGGATCTGGGAACGGTTCCCACAGATCAAGAGGAATGCAAACAGACAAGGAGGAGGGAAAAAAAAGAACCTGGTTGAGCTTGCAGCTAGAAATAAAACCAGGATTAAGGGAGGGATTAAAGGACCTGTGAAGCCAAGGCTGAGGAAATCGTGGCAATGGAGCAACAACGAGCTGAGGTGGTTTCCAAAGGGAGGCAAAGAGAGCTGGAAAGCAGGGAATGTTTAGAACTGGACAGTGGGCAGGGTGAGATGGGATATTGGGAAGGAGTTCCTGGCTGGGAGGGTGGGGAGGCCCTGGAATAGAATTCCCAGAGAAGCTGTGCCTGCCCCTGGATCCCTGGAAGTGTCCAAGGCCAGGTTGGAGCCACCTGGATGAGTGGGAGGTGTCCCTGCCTGTGGAATAGAGTTGGAACTAGATGACTTTTAAATTCCTTCCAATCCATCCTGTGATTCCATGATTTCAAGCTGATCAAGAAATTAAACTCCTCCGTGGTTTTCTTGGGAAGGATTGGCCCAGTCCCACCTCCCCAGCTCTCCTGGCTCCAGGGGGCTGCTGTCTCTCCACTAGGAATGTGTTTGCAGGGATCTAAAAGGGTTTGGAAGTGCTGGGGGAAGGAGGTCACCTCAACCCAAGCAGGGCAAGTCAGGTGGGTGTTGGAGTCCCACTCTGGAGTCGGGAATATCCAGCCCAGACTTGCCAAAGCCTCAACAACCCCCCAAAGGAGAGCAGAGAGAGCCCTGGGGAGCTGCAAATCACACCCCCCTGGGGGGCTCTGACCAGGCCACTGCCCTCCTGAGCCCTGGGGGAGCTGCAAAGCTGCCAGGAATCCCCCTCTGGAAAATTCCCAGTGGCCACAGAGCAGGACTGTCCCGTTCTGGGAAGGGAAACAGGAGCAGAGTCAGGTTGGGCTGAAACCCGGCCCTTGTCCTGGGAATGGTTTGGGTGTGTTTGCTCCCCTTCCCTCCCAAACCATCCTCTGCACTCT
>NW_020924849.1:0-5712 GCF_003984885.1 Neopelma chrysocephalum | reverse complement strand
ATCGGGAAAGCTCCGATTTTGGGTTAAAACCCAACCGTTTCTGCGCCCCCAGGTGAGCCCGGATCGCCCGGACCTGACGGCGACCCTGGATGGCTCCGCCCTGGAAGGGGCGTGGCGCTCAGGGGAAGGGTGGCCACGCCCCAGCCACACCTGGGTATCCTTTCCCCTAAACCGGAGGGCGGGGCTGGGGTGGGCGGGGCTTAGGGCGGGGCATGGGCGTGGCTCCCCGACATGCCTTGACAGGTATCAAAGCTCCTGGACCTGCCCCGACCCGCAGAGGCCCCGCCCACCGAGCAGCCACGCCTCCAGCATCACCTGGGAGCCCGACTCCGCCCACCGCCAGGTGACGCTGCTGCCAGGTGAGAACCACGCCCAATCCCTGCCACGCCCCTTCGAGCCACGCCCCTTTCACCCTGGCCACGCCCCTTTTCTCTCCTAGACAAGGACGAGGCCTGGTGGCAGGAGCCAATCGCGGCCTGGGAGCTGTTTTGGTAAGCCACGCCCCTCCTGGAGAAAACCACGCCCCCTCGGTGAGGCCACGCCCCCCGGGAGAAAGCCACGCCCAATCGGCGAGGCCCTGCCCACCTGGACCTTCCCTCAGCCCCCCTTATGTTTGGGGCAAGCCACACCTCTTTTTTGCTAAGCCACGCCCCTCTCTTACTGAGCCACGCCCCTTTATTAAGCCCCACCCACCTCAACTCTCCTTTAGCCTCCCTTTGCTTCTATCCCAATATGGGCTCAAGCCACACCCCTTTTAGCAAAACCACGCCCCTTTCTGACCAAACCACGCCCCTTTCTGACCAAGCCACGCCCCCTCAGGCCCGAGGTGGGTGTGGCTGACCCCCAGGTACTGCGGGAACAGGTGGAGACCTGCCGGGAACTGCTGGAATTGGAGCCGCGGAGCCGAGGTGAGGCCACGCCCACCCGGCCCCACCCTGGGGGGGGTGGAGCCACGGGCACCAGTTCACACCAGTTCGTCCCAGTAAGGGACTGGTGTGCTTCAAACCCACTCCCAATGCTCCCAGTGCTCCCAGTCCATCCCAGTGCATCCCAGTGACTCCCAGTCCACCCCAGTGCCTCCCAGTCCATCCCAGTCCCTCCCAGTGACTCCCAGTGACTCCCAGTGCTCCCAGTGGTCGCAGTGCCTCCCAGTGACTCCCAGTCCACCCCAGTGACTCCCAGTCCACGCCAGTCCATCCCAGTCCATCCCAGTACCTCCCAGTGCCTCCCAGTGACTGCCTGGCCATCCCAGTCCATCCCAGTGCCTCCCAGTGACTCCCAGTCCATCCCAGTGCCTCCCAGTGACTCCCAGCCCATCCCAGTCCACCCCAGTGACTCCCAGTGCCTCCCAGTGACTCCCAGTCCATCCCAGTCCATCCCAGTCCATCCCAGTGACTCCCAGTGCCTCCCAGTCCATCCCAGTCTGTCCCAGTCCATCCCAGTCCATCCCAGTGCCTCCCAGTCCATCCCAGTCTGTCCCAGTCCATCCCAGTGCCTCCCAGTCCATCCCAGTCCACCCCAGTAACTCCCAGTCCATCCCAGTGACTCCCAGTCCATCCCAGTCCATCCCTGTCCCTCCCAGTGCCTCCCAGTCCGTCCCAGTGACTCCCAGTCCACCCCAGTGCCTCCCAGTGACTCCCAGTCCATCGCAGTCCATCCCAGTATGTCCCAGTCCATCCCAGGGACTCCCAGTCCACCCCAGTGACTCCCAGTCCACGCCAGTCCATCCCAGTCCACCCCAGTGACTCCCAGTCCATCCCAGTCCATCCTAGTGCCTCCCATTGCATCCCAGTGCCTCTCAGTGTCTCCCAGTTCATCCCAGCCCATGCCAGTCCCTCCCAGTACAACCCAGTAACCCTCAACCACCCTCCCAGTGCCCTCCCAATCCCTCCCAATCCCTCCCAGTCCCTCCCAGTCCCTCCCAGTCCCCTCCCAGTCCCTCCCAGTATAGCCCCGAGCCACGTAAGAGACAGAGGTCAGGGGGCGTGGCCTGACCCCTTGTGGGCGTGGCCAGGCTGCCTCCTCACCCTATCGCTGCTGCTCTCAGCGCTGGACCCCATTGGCCACGCCCACGAGGCCCGGAGGCACCTGGAGAGCCTGAAGGTGGGCGTGGCTTCGGGGGCTGGGCGTGGCTACATAGGCCATGCCCCTTTCTGACGTGGCCACACCCCCCCAGGAGGCCGACCCGCTGCGATTGGGCTTCGCGGCCGACGCGGCCTCGCGATTGGAGGCGGCGCTGGGGGTGCTGGGATTGGGGGCGGGGCTGGGGCCGGTGTGGCTCCGCCTCCCCGAGAAGGTAAGGGGTACTGGTTTGTACTGGTTTATACTGGGAGGGGGTGCCGGACCCACTGGGAGTGATTTTGGGGCTTACTGGTTTCTACTGGTTTCTACTGGTTTATACTGGAGGGGCTGCAGGACGCACTGGGAGTGATTTTTGGGGCTTACTGGTTTCTACTGGTTTATACTGGGAGGGGTTGCAGGACACACTGGGAGTGATTTTTGGGGCTTACTGGTTTCTACTGGTTTCTACTGGGAGGGGGCGTGGGATGCACTGGGAGCGATTTGGGGCTTACTGGTTTATACTGGTTTCTACTGGGAAGGGTGCAGGACGCACTGGGAGTGATTTTTGGGCTTACTGGTTTCTACTGGTTTCTACTGGTTTCTACTGGTTTATACTGGAGGGGGTGCGGGACTGACTGGGAGCGATTTTTGGGCTTACTGGTTTATATTGGTTTATACTGGTTTATACTGGTTTATACTGGGAGGGGTTGCGGGACTCACTGGGAACGATTTTTGGGCTTACTGGTTTATACTGGTTTATACTGGGAGGGGGTGCGGGACGCACTGGGAGTGATTTTTGGGCTTACTGGTTTATACTGGTTTATACTGGGAGGAGTTGCAGGACCCACTGGGAGTGATTTTGGGGCTTACTGGTTTATACTGGTTTCTACTGGGAGGGGGTGCGGGACCCACTGGGAGTGATTTTTAGGGTTACTGGTTTCTACTGGGAGGGGGTGCGGGACTCACTGGGAGTAATTTTGGGGCTTACTGGTTTCTACTGGTTTCTACTGGGAGGGGCTGCAGGACTCACTGGGAGTGATTTTTAGGGTTACTGGTTTATACTGGTTTATACTGGTTTCTACTGGGAGGGGCTGCGGGACTCACTGGGAGTGATTTTGGGGCTTACTGGTTTATACTGGTTTATACTGGTTTCTACTGGGAGGGGGTTCATACCAGTTTATACTGGGAGAGGGGGTTCATACTGGTTTCTACTGGGAGGGAGGTTTATACTGGGAGGTGGTTCATACTGGTTTCTACTGGGAAGGGGTTCATACTGGTTTATACTGGGAGGTAGGTTCATACTGGTTTATACTGGGAGGGGATTTCATACTGGTTTCTACTGGGAGGGGGGTTCATACTGGTTTCTACTGGTTCATACTGGTTTCTACTGGTTCATACTGGTTTCCGCTCGGCCCCGCCCCCAGGCGATGACGTCACTTCCTCTCCCGGAGCGGATGGTCCTGGTGACCCACCTGGATCTTTCCGGAAACCTCCTGAGGACCCTCCCCCCAAATTTGGGGGCCCTGCAGCACCTCCAGGTGAGACCCCCCCAAAAATCCACCCCAAATTCGCCCCAAAATCGACGAAATTCACCCCAAAATTCACCCCAAAACCAGTGAAATTCACCCCAAAATCTGTCCCAAAATCAGCGAAATTCGCCTCGAAATTCACCCCAAAATTCACCCCAAAAATCAGTACAAATCTGCCCCAAAATCGGTAAAATTTATCCCATAATTGACCCTGAAATTCACCCCAAAATCAGCGAAATTTGCCCCAAAATTCACCCTGAAGTCGATAAAACCCATCCCAAAATTGACCCCAAAATTTGCCCCAAAATCGGCAAAATTCACCCCAAAATTCACCTCGAAATCGGTAAAATTTATCCCAAAAATTCACCCTGAAATTCACCCCAAAATCGGCAAAATTTGCCCCAAAATTCACCCTGAAGTCAATAAAACTCGTCCCAAAATTGACCCCAAAATTCACCCCAAAATCGGCGAAATTCGCCCCAAAATTCACCCCAAAATCAGTAAAAATCTGCCCCAAAATCAGTAAAATTTATCCCGAAATTCACCCTGAAATTCACCCCAAAATCAGCAAAATTCGCCCCAAAATTCACCCTGAAGTTAATAAAATCCGTCCCAAAATTGACCCAAAATTCGCCCCAAAATCAGCAAAATTTGCCCCAAAATTCACCCCGAAATCAGTAAAAATCTGCCCCAAAATCGGTAAAATTATCCCAACAATTCACCCTGAAATTTGCCCCAAAATCAGCAAAATTCGCCCCAAAATTCACCCTGAAGTCAATAAAACCCATCCCAAAATTGATCCCGAAATTCGCCCCAAAATCAGCAAAATTCACCCCAAAATTCACCCCAAACCCACCAAAATTCGCCCCAAAATTCACCCTGAAGTCGATAAAACCCATCCCAAAATTGACCCCAAAATTCACCCCGAAATCAGAGAAATTTGCCCCAAAATTCACCCCAAAATCAGTAAAAATCTGCCCCAAAATTGGTAAAATTTGTCCCAAAATTGACCCCAAAATTCGCCCCAAAATCGCCAAAATTCACCCTAAAATTCACCCTAAAATTCACCCCAAAATCAGTAAAAGTCTGCCCCAAAATCAGTAAAATTTATCCCAAAAATTCACCCCGAAATTCACCCCAAAATCAGCAAAATTTGCCCCCAAAATCACCCTGAAGTCGATAAAATCCATCCCAAAATTGACCCAAAAATTCGCCCCAAAATCAGCGAAATTTACCCCAGAATTCACCCCGAAATCAGTAAAAATCTGCCCAAAAATCGGTAAAATTTATCCCAAAATTCATCCTGAAATTCACCCCAAAATCAGTAAATTCGCCCCAAAATTCACCCCAAAATCAGTAAAAATCTGCCCTAAAAATCGGTAAAATTTATCCCAAAATTCACCCTGAAATTCGCCCAAAATCAGCAAAATTCACCCCAAAATTCACCCCGAAGTCGATAAAACCCATCCCAAAATTGACCCCAAAATTCGCCCCCAAATCAGTGAAATTCACTCCAAAATTCACCCTGAAATCAGTAAAAATCTGCCCCAAAATCGGTAAAATTTATCCCAAAATTCACCCTGAAATTCGCCCCAAAATCAGTGAAATCTGCTCCAAAATCAGTGAAATCTGCTCCAAAATTGACCCCAAAATTCACCCCAAAATCAGTGAAATTCGCCCCAAAATTCACCCCAAAATTCACCCCAAAATCAGTAAAATTCACCCCAAAATTCACCCCAAAATTCACCCCAAAATCAGTAAAATTCACCCCAAAATTCACCCCAAAATTCGCCCCAAAATCAGTAAAATTTATCCCAAAATTCACCCGGAAATTCACCCCAAAATCAGCGAAATTTGCCCCAAAATTCACCCTGAAGTCAATAAAACCCATCTCAAAATGTATACTGGTTTATACTGGTTTATACCGGTTTATACTGGTTTATACTGGTTTATACTGGGATCCCCCCCATAGGAACTGGACCTGTCCCAGAACCGGATGTCGGATCTGGGGGGGTTCCCGCCCCTCCCCCGCCTGGAGTGGCTGCGGCTCCACGGGAACCGTGAGGGAAAAGGGGGCGGGGCTTGAGAGGGTGGGGCCGGGGAGGGCGGGGCTTGGGGTTTG
>NW_020924848.1:0-3395 GCF_003984885.1 Neopelma chrysocephalum | reverse complement strand
AGGCGGCAGCACAGCAGGGCCGCAACCTCAGCCTGCCCGTGTCAGCTTCCCTGGGCAGCCAAGCAGGGACACGGCAGCAGAGGCAAGCGGCAGAGCAGGAGCCGGCAGTGCAGGCGGTGCGCAAGAAGCACAGCCTGAGCAGCAGAGCTCGGCCAGGCCAAGAGAGACCCAGGAAGCGTCTCAGTGTCCTTGCCGAGACCGAGCGCTCGCAGAGGCTGAGGATATGGAGGCTGGTGTGCCACTGCATGGCCCAGGACGCGGCTGTGAAGCCCCGGGGCCTCATCGCCGTGCGAGTCGTCTCCCCCGAGATCTCCCCGGGGAGCCCCAGGCTCAGCCAGCAGCTGGCCCCACAAGCTGGCCGGTCACGGTCACGCAGCCTGCCCGTGGCAGCTTCCCTGGGCAGGGAGGCAGAGCCAGAGCACAGGAGAAGAGCGTCAGAGCAAGGCCCAGCACTGGCCAGGCTCCACAGGAGACACACCCTCAGCGGCCCATCTGTGCCACCGCAACACCAACCCGCCAAGGATGGGAGCCTTGTGCCCCAGCCTGAGCCTGTGCAGCAGCGGCAGGAGAGGCGGCGCGGCAGTGCCGAGGGCAGAGCGCTTCCACTGTGCCAAGCCAGGCTGCAGCTTCTGGGGGAAATCTCCAGCCGTCAGAAGGTGCTGGAGTGGCTGCAAGCAACTTTCCCCGACACCGCTGGGGCCTCGGCCGAGCAACAGCAAGAGCAGCAAGGTGATGGCCAGCAAGAGCTCTGCCAAGGGGAAGGTGTCGCTGCCCAAAGGCTGTGCGAAGAGGAAAAGAAGGCAGAGCAAGAGCTGTCCAAAAGGGAAGACGGCGAGGAGCAAGAGCTTTCCAAAGGGGATGATGAGATGGAGCAAGACCTGTCCCTAGAGGAAGCCAGCAATAGCAGAGCCGTGGGGCAAGGAGAAGATGAGAGGGAGGAAGACATGTGCCAAGGGGAAGAGGAGAAGAATGAAGAGCCGTGCCAAGGGGAAGTCAGCGGTGCTGAAGAGCTGTGGCAAGGAGAAGAGGAGAAGAAGGAGGAGCTGTGGCAAGGAGAAGAGGAGAAGAAGGGGGAGCTGTGTCAAGAGGCCGATGGCAAGAAGGAAGAGCAGTGTGAAGGGGAAGGAGACATCAGCTCCAACATGGGGGACAAGCCCTTAGGCCCGGTGAACGAGGGGGTCCCCGGCACTTCTCCCCAGCAGCCGCCCAGCTGTCCCAGCACTGTGGGCACCGAGGCAGCAGCACAGGCAGCTGGTGAGCTGCCCAGCACGTCTCCTGCCCCCGCTGGTGCCACGGACTCTGAGGCAGCAGGTGCTGAGCTGGCCAGAGCTGCTGAGGAAGAGGAGCAGCGTGCACCTCTTGCTGCCCAGGCCCAAGAGGCGGCAACGGCAGCAGCTTCTCCTGCCTGTGGCGAGCAGCTGAGAGCTGCAAGCCAAGAGAGCCAGGCAGCTGCCCCAGCCAGCCCCTGCTGCCCATCCAGCCCCTTGGCCAGCTTGCTGCAAGCCCATGGCCTGAGTGAGCAGGGGGCAGGGCCAGTGGGCGTGTCAGTCCTTGCAGGGCCCGAGAGCCAGGAGGGGGCCTTGAGCATGGAAGAGGAGGAGCAGAAAGACAACCTGGAGCAAGAGCTGTGGCTGTGCCAAGGGCAAGGTGACAGAGACGTGTCCCAGGTGGAGGACAAGAGCGAGCAAGAAGTGCCCCAAGTGGAGGCCGGGACAGAGCTGGAAGGGTCCCCAGTGGAAGCCGGCAGAGCCCCAAGGTGGAGTAGTCCTGCAGAGAGGCTCCCTGGGCCTGCCCCTGAGCAGGCCCCGGCCTTTGGCCAGCACAGCCAGGTGCCAGGGCAGGCCTTGGCCAGGCAGATGGAAGGCCGTGGCCTCAGCGAGCAGGGGGCTGTCCCCCAGCCAAGGCCCTCCCGCTTCAGGCGGGCGCTGCGGGCTCTGCGCAGGCTGTTCTGCTGGCCCCGCAGGGCGGCACAGCCACAGCCCCAGCGCCCCACTGCCAGCGCCAGGCCTCCACTTGCCACCTCACAGCCCTCGTCTTAGACAGCTGAAGGCAAGGGGCTGAGCTCCACCTCAGTGCTGAGAAACTCAGGGGCTCTCTGAAGCTTGGCAGGAAGGAGGACGAGGACAAGACACTCCACTCTGTGCTCCTGCCCATCAGGAGAAGACACATCCTGGGGACAGCTGTTGACAGGCACCTCTTCTCCCTGGGCTGCTCATCCAATGGAGGAGAAGAGGAACCTGTCCAGCACATCTTCAGCATCAACAGAAACAGTAGATAGAATCTAATCGAATCCACGACTTCCCTGGGCAGCCCATTCCAATGGCTGATTCCCCTCTCTGGAAAGAAATTCTTTCTAATCTCAAACCTAAACCTCCCCTGGCCCAACTTAAGACCGTGCCCTCTTGTCTTGCTGATAGTTGCCTGGGAAAAGAGCCCAAGCCCCACCTGGCAATAACCTCCTGTCAGGGAGTTGTAGAGAGTGAGGAGGTCTCCCCTGAGCCTCCTCTTCTCCAGGCTGAGCCCCCCCAGCTCCCTCAGCCTCTCCTCATAGCACTTGTGCTCCAGTCCCTTCCCCAGCCTAGTTGCCCTCCTCTGCACCTGCTCCAGGACCTCAAGATCCTTCCTGAATCGAGAGGTCTGCAGACACACAATCCATAGCGCTGCTGCTGCCTTTGAGAACGCACGCAGGATCACCATGGAAAAGACAAGGCAGAAAGAATCGGATCCTGCCCGTACCATCCCAGGAGTCTTTCTGCTGGGCCTTTTGCAACCCATCTTGTCCATCTCGCCTTGGCCTCTTTAGCCACCAGAGCACTTGTAGCAAATGTGGCTAGAGCCCTTCCCAAATCTTCGTTCACAAAGCCTAGCCATGAATAGAACAGAATATAGAATATAATATAATATAACTATATTTCACTCTATACTCTATAATTATTATATTTTTATATTTTAATAGATAATAGATAACTTTTTTTAGATATTTTTGAAATAGATCATTAAAATTGATAGCTCTAATTATAGAATACATGTACGTACTCTAGATACTTTCTATAGTTCACTTCATAGTATAGAATTCTTATATTAGTTTATTTGAATATAGAATTAGATAAGTATTTTAAGATATTTTAGAAGTGTAGAATTATAACTGATCATTCTCATTATAGAATACATATACACATTCTAGGTACCTAATCAATCAATCATGGCTAGGCTTCGCGAGCGAAGATTTGGCAAGGGCTCTACCCACGTTTCTTGCAAACGCATTGGTGACTAAAAAGGTCAATACGAGAAATTCTAGATACCATACATATACTTATTAGACATAAGGCATTTCTACAATACATCATGCATGGACAATAGTATAATAATAGACTCTAACACAGATCCAGGACTCT
>NW_020924847.1:0-4927 GCF_003984885.1 Neopelma chrysocephalum | reverse complement strand
CCTAAATTACAAATAGGGATGGATATCAGTCTCTTCCAGAAGATGCTCGAACACCCAGATACAGAAAAGATAGAGCAAGCAGGAGAACATCATCAGTGGGATATTTTTCTGGGATACTCCCCCATGGCTTCTCAAGTGTTCCATTTCCCAATACATCCAATCTTAGTATTGGTGAGTACCGTTGCATTGTTATCATTACTCAATTTATGGCTGTGGTATAAATTAACTACCATAATCAAAAGAGTGCAGATTGTGAGTAATTAAGTAATTAATTAATTATGAGTAATTAAGCACGAGCTGGCTTGTTCCCAACGTTGAATAAACAAATACCTTGCTGTTTAAAGATACAAAAGTCTCCGAGCAGTTTTTCGGACCAGGTTTTTCGGCATCACAGCCCAACTATTACCAAACACTGCCACCGTAACCCCTAAACCGTCACCCAGCGCCAGATCCAGACACCTCTCGAACACCTGCAGCAACGGTGACTCCATCACCTCCCTGGGCTACCTATTCCAATGCGTGACCACCCAATTTTTCCTAATCTCTAATCCGAATCTCCCCGCTCTCGTTGTAAGGCCATTTCCCCCGCTCCTCACTGCAGGACAGCGGCTCTTTCTCAGTTCAAACATTGGCACAGCCACCGAACCGGGCACGGGTCCGTGGAAGCGCTTCCTGATTCTCGTCACTACCTCACTCCACATCCCCCATCGCGAAGCGCCCCGGGAGCCCCGGGGGCTCAGCCCAGCACCGCGGTAGGGTCCCCGCATCCCCGGGGCTCCCTCCGGGCCCCCCCGCGCCTCATTCCAGTACCGCCAGGCTCACCCTTGTCCCGCAGGCAGGACGCGGCCACGCCGCGCTGCTCCAGCCCGCACCGAGCCGCTCCAGCCCGCGCCGCTCCAATGCCCGCCGCTCCAACTCCCGCCGCTCTAGCCCCCGCTGCTCCAGCCCTCCCTGAGCTGCTCTAGCCCCCGCCACTCCAGCCCCCGCCGCTCCAACACCTGTCGCTCCAACTCCCACCGCGTTTCTCCAGCCCACGCCTCTCCAGCCCCGCCGCTCCAGCCCCGCCACTCCAACTCCCACCGCTCCAACTCCTGCTGCTCAAGCCCCCGGGGCTCCACTCCAGCCCGCTCCGCTCCAATCCCCGCCGCTCCAGCCCCCGCCGCTCCAGCCCACCTCGAGCCGCTCCAGACCCCGCCGCTCCAACTCCAGCCTCTCCAACTCCCGCCGCTCCAGCCCACCCCGAGCTCCATGTTAATTTTGGGGGTTAGACCTGCCGTTTCATTGCTGGCCTCCGAAAGCAACCAACACCCTTTCCCCCAGGAGAGAAAGGCTCTAACCTTTGTGAGTCAGGTGCAGTTCCGACGCAGGGCTCCGGCAAGCTAACAAAACCCTTTCCACGTGTACAGAAAGCTTTCCTGCCTGCACCTGACACCCAAAAGCTATAGGCGTTCTTTCCTGGGGGAAATGGCTCTAATTTTCTTACAAATTACAATCCCAAAACCAAATTCAAATACTAAATCCAATACTAACTATAATACCTATTCTCATTCAAAGTCCTTTTCTCCGTAAGGCTCCTCACGGAACCTGATTTTGAGTAAGAGATGCAAACCAGGTGTTTCTGCTCCCAGAGACTTTCTACCTTCTGGGATTGGGCACCTCCCTTTCCCGAAGGCCTCACAGATCCCTTTGGTCAGCCCCAGACCGCCGGTGCCAGCCCGACCCGCCCCAAAACAGATACAAATGAAGATTCCTCCCAGGGAAAAGGGGCCAGCACAGAAAGCTCTGGCTGCCCAAGAAGTGCCCAGGCTGCGCCACCAACTACACCCAAAAGCCAAAGCTCCCAGGCTTTCTGTCCTGGGCAAAGGGCTGCTGATCCCTTTGGTCAGCCCCAGACTGCCGGTGGCGCCCCCCCCACCCCAAAACTGATCCAAATGAAGATTCCTCGCGGGGAAAAGGTTCCAGCACAGAAAGCTCTGGCTGCCCAAAGAGTGCCCAGGCTGTGCCACCAACTGCACCTCAAAGCCAAAGCTCCCAGGCTTTCTGTCCTGGGGAAAGAGCTGCTGATCCCTTTGGTCAGCCCCTTGCCGCCGGTGCTGGCCCCCCCTACCCCAAAACCCATCCAAATGAAGATTTCTCCCAGGGAAAAGGTTCCAGCACAGAAAGCTCTGGCTGCCCACGGAGTGCCCAGGCTGCACCACCAACTGCACCTCAAAACCAAAGCTCCCAGGCTTTCTGTCCTGGGCAAAGGGCTACTGTGCCCTTTGGTCAGCCCCGGGCCGCCAGTGACGGCCCCCCCACCCCAAAACCCATCCAAATGAAGATTTCTCCCAGGGAAAAGGGGCCAGCACAGAAAGCTCTGGCTGTCCACAGAGTGCCCAGGCTCCGCCACCAACTGCACCTCAAAGCCATAGCTCCCAGGCTTTCTGTCCTGGGCAAAGGGCTGCTGATCCCTTTTGTCAACCCTGGGCGACCGCTGCCGGCCCCCCCGCCCCAAAACCCATACAAATGAAGATTCCTGAAAATGAAGATTTTTGCCCAGAAGGAGGGGCCTGAGCCTCCGGCTCTCGCCTGCCCTTTGTGCACCTCGCTCTGCTCTATGCGCACTGCCGGGGCTCCCGTCCTTGTTGCTGCCGGTCTGGAAGGAATCCTCGACCGTATGCAATTTTAGTCTTTGGTCGGCCGGCGCACCGGCTCGCGAACGACGTCCCTTTTTGCCCAGAAGGACAGGCCTGACCCTCCGGCTCTCACCTGCCCTTTGTGCACCTCGCTCGACTCTATGCACACAACCGGGGCTCCTGGCCCCAGCGCCTTCGGTCTGGGAGGAATCCCTGACCGTATCCGATTTATGCACCCAGCCGGCTCCAGGACGGCCGGCGCGCCGGCCCGCGAACGACGTCCCTTTTTGCCCAGAAGGAGGGACCTGACCCTCCGGTTCTCGCCTGCCCTTTGTGCGCCTCACTCGGCTCTACGCGCGCAGCCAGGGTTCCCGGTCCCGGCGCCTCCGGTCTTGGAGGAATCCTCAACCGTATCCGATTTTGGCCCCCGTCCGACCCTGGACCGACCGCCTTGCCGGCCCGCAAACGACAGCCCTTTTTGCCCAGAAGGAGGGGCCGGACCCTCCGGTTCTCCCCTACCCTTTGTGCGCCTCGCTCGGCTCTACGCGCGCAGCTGGCGCTCCCGGCCCCGGCGCCTCCGGTCTGGATGGAATCCTCGACTGTGTGCGATTTTAGCCCCCGGCCGGCCGGCGCGCTGGCCCACGAACTACGTCCCTTTTTGCCCAGAAGGAGGGGCCTGACCCTCCGGCTCTCACCTGCCAATTGTGCGCCTCGCTCGGCTCTACGTGCGCAGCTGGGGCTCCCGGCCTTGGCGCCTCCGGTCTGGAAGGAATCCTGAACCGTATCAGATTTTGGCCCCCGGCTGGCTCTTGGCCGGCAGGTGCTCCAGTCCGCGAATGACAGCCCTTTTTGCCCAGAAGGAGGGACCGGACCCTCCGGTTCTGATGCCAATTTTTGCCCCCAAGAAGGCTCGGAGAGACTGCTCAGAGACAAAGTTTTAGTCTATAAGCAGGAGGTATTTATTTTCACGGCCAGGGAGCAGCCCAGGTCGCCCTGGACGAACTGCTCCACCCGAAACGCGCACAATCGAACTTTTTATACACTTTTTGCTAAGCAATTACATCACATATTATGAATATTCATTACATTGCAACATCTACTTTTAATATTCATAACAGGCTGAGTTGAGGTGGAGTTAGAGACGTGGTCCTCAATTTGGGGAGAACTTCGGTGGTAGTTCCAGTGTTTCTTCATCATGAACCCCTTGTCCTTTTCATAATCATCCTCCTAAACTTTTGAACCATACCTAATTTGGGTAGTTTTCTTAGGCATTTGGCAGGGATTTTCAGTATCTGGCACAAATACTTAACTTCTTGGCTTGCCCCTCTTCTTATCTCTCTTTGTTTCCTCCTCATATGTCTCTTTTTGTGTGTGCTAGCATTTTCTGTTCATGTTTATGTTCTTCTGTGTCAGGGTGTCCTGTATCCTAGTGAATTTATTGCCTCCGCTTTCCTAATGCTGAATTCTATGTGCTTTGCTGAAAGCCTGCATCTCTGCTTAACTCTTTATATTACTTAAATTCACTTTTCAGGTGCTACCTGGCTTCAGTTCTCGCCTGCCCTTTGTTCGCCTCACTCAGCTCTAGGCGCGCAGTCGGGGTTCCTGGCCCTGGCGACTCCGGTCTGGAAAGAATCCTCATCCGTATACGATTTTGGTCCTCAGCCGGCCCCAGGCCGCCCGGAGCTCCAGCCCGTGAATGACGGCCCTTTTTGCCCAGAAGGAGGGACCTGACCCTCCGGCTCTCGCCTGCCCTTTGTGCGCCTCGCTCGGCTCTCCGCGCACAGACGGGGCTCCCAGCCCCGGCGCCTCCGGTCTTGGAGGAATCCTCGACCGTATCCCATATTGACCCCCGGCCGGGCCCGGGCTTCCCCGTGTGCCGGTCTGCGAACGACGGCCCTTTTTTCCCAGAAGGAGGGGCCTGACCCTCCGGCTCTTGCCTGCCCTTTGTGCGCCTCGCTTGGCTCTACGCGCGCAGCAGTGGCTCCCGGCCTTGGCGCCTCCAGTCTGGGAGGAATCCTCGGTTGTATCCGGTTTTGGCCCTCGTCTGGTATGCCGGCCCGCGAACGACGTCCCTTTTTGCCCAGAAGGAGGGACCTGACCCTCCGGTTCTCGCCTGCCCTTTGTCCATCTCGCTTGGCACTACACGTGCAGCCGGGGCTCCCGACCCCAGCGCCGTCGGTCTGGGAGGAATCCCTGACCGTATCCGATTTTCGTCCCCAGCCGGTGCGCCAGCCCGTGAACGACGGCCCTTTTTTCCCAGGAGGAGGGGCCTCGCCCTCCGGTTCTCGACTGCCCTTTGTGCGCCTGGCTCG
>NW_020924846.1:34518-40907 GCF_003984885.1 Neopelma chrysocephalum | reverse complement strand
GGGACACTGAACCCCGTCTCAGGTCCTCATAGGAACCTGTACCCCGGGTGGTTTCTCATCTCCGCCCTGGGGACCTGCATCCTGTGCTGCCCCCCCGGGAACCTGCACCCTGGGAACCTCACTGAGTGGTCCTCTCCATCCCCGGACCCTCCCCTGTCCCACGTCCTCTTCACTCAGGGGACACAGCGCACCAGGCTTCCTATGCCTTCAGCTCCCCTCCACAGAGCCGCCGTGCCCGAGGTTTCCTCTCCAAGGACACGGCACCGTGGGCTCTGCCCCACACACCCAGCTGTGCCCTCGCTGCCGCGCAAGGGGTTGGTGGGCACAGCCTTTTTGGGAGTCCCCTTGCTGCCTGCCTGCCCCTCCATGCCCACTGCTCCCAAACATTGCCTGCCCTCAGAACCCTGCCAGGCTGTGTCCAACAGCACCTTTCCCAGGAGGTTTTGCCTCTGCATGAACTCTCACAGTTGCTTTTGCACTGACCCATGCAGGGCTCTGCAGGGGCTCCCAGCCAGGTCCTCATGCTCCTGCCAGGGCAGGCAGTATCACCTTGTCCCCTGGCACTGCCCCTAGCCCGGACCAGAACCACACTGAAGGGGTCTCTGCTGGAGCAGCAGCAGCCTGATCCCTGCAGGTTGAGGTTGTTGCTGGTGTGACCCTTCCCAAACCAAGCCCTTCAGAGCAGCCTGTGGATGAGCCCAGTGGGACAGGGGACAGTGCCGCGGGCCCTGCCTGTGCTGCCTGCTCCCTTTCATGCCTTCCTTGCAGCAGCATTTGCAAGCGAGGCCAGAGCAGGAGCCGCCCTAAAAGGTTGTGAGAGTTTGGGAGCAGCTGTGGAGCAGCTGCTGGGGCCAGTGAGGGGGCTGGGGCCGTGGCAGGCGCCCCACAGGAGGCTCAGATGGCTTTGGGGGTGGATGTGGTGGGACTCTGCTCAGGGACATGGTGGGAGCCCTAAGCCTGCCGCTGCCAGGCTTTGTTCTCAGAGCAGCGAGGCTGCAGCCCCTCCCAAGGCTCCACCTCCACAGCCCACCCGAGACCCTCCTTCCGCTGCCTGTGCACAAGCTCCTCACATGGTGCGCAGAGCTGGTGGGCAAGAGCTGCTCTTGGCAGAGCACAGAGGCACCTTGGGTGGTAGAGCCATCATCAGTAGGGGCCAGAGGCAATAGGGCATGAACCCAACGGAGCTGAGCCCCCTGTGAGTGCAGACCTGGCAGTGGCACAGAGGGGCTGGCTGTGGCACTGTGGCTCTGCCCTGGCCCTGCTCCAAGGCCGGGCATCCCAGGGCTGAGCTGGCAGAACCTGTTCCCCGGCCGTGCTACCCTAGCAGGCTCCGTCCCGCATGGCTGCCTCCCCCTGCCCTTTCCCTGCCCTCCACTCACTGGTTGCTGTCCTGGCTGAGCCAGGGTTGGCTCGGTGGCTGCTCACGTGGGGCCACAGCCGCCTCACCTTCCCCTGTGCTTCCCCTGACCTTGGCTGCACAGCTGGGACTCACGCTCAGGCACTCACCCATCCCTGCTCCTCCCAGCCCTGCCAGGCAGGCACCGTTTTTACAGCTGTGTCCTGCTTCTCCTCAGTGTGACCCTCCCACTGCCCACACGTGCCCCAGCCTGAGCACCCAGCCCAGCCCCAGCCTGTCTCCATCACTCCTCCTTTCCCCGCCTCATCTTTGACGGGGTTTTGCACTCCTGCAGCTGGCAGTAGGAAGATGTGGCACCACTGCCCAGATCTGGGTGATGCCAGGGGCCATTTGGCTTCCCAGAGCCAGCTCCTGCCCCCGGCAGAACCTTCCAGTAGATTAGCAAGACAATTTTCCTTACAATTGCTCATCACTGCAAGAGCTGCAATTATTAATGACCGTTCCAGCTGTCAGAGCGGAGCAGGAGGAGAACAGCCGCTTCCCCACACCCGCTGCCCTCAAGCCCGTTCCAGGCGGAGGTGCCGGCACGGCCTCACACCCATCCTCCGGGACAGCAGCTGCATCGCGTGAGCGAACGCTTGGCTGCCCCACGCCGGAGAACGCCCAGAGCTGGTGCACGTGGCCCATGTGTGTCCCATGACTTCTCGTCCCCTGTGCAGGACTCAGGGCCAGGGCACAGCAGGGACCAGAGGACACTGCCAGGTAAGGGGGGACCACTAGGGTCTGACCCCTGCCCCATTTCCCCTCGCTGCGTTTTGCCCCTCAGATTAGTTACTGCCTCTGTTAGTGATCCTGCCTGCTACAAACAGAGGGATGACCCAGGCAGCACAAGGGGCTCAGCCTGGGCGGACGCGGGCAGAGGAGGAGAAATCAGAGGCGAAGATTTTCCCTGGAAAGCTGGAAGGAGCTGAGTCAGGCCCCAGGGGGGGCAGGATGGGGGCAGAGCATGACCTTCCCAGCTGGCTGCACCTCGCTCGGCAAAACCGCAGGCCTGGAGACAGCCGGCACTCGCAGAGATGTGTTTATTAAAGGCACTAAAAGCACCGTGGCTACAACAGTGCAGCCCGACCAGAGGGTGTGGGTTGGGGGGAGGCATCGATGGGCCCAGGACGGTGGTGACAGAGCACTCTTTGGTAGGAAGCTGTGCCCAAGCCTTGCAGGTGCAGACAGCCAGCTGGCCATCAACACAAGCTGCCAGCTCAGGGCTGGGGCACACCAGGCTGGGGGTGCTGCCAGCCTCAGAGGAGCAGAGGGGTTGCAAGGCATGGACTCCCCTTGGAATGCAGCCAGGGCAGGAAGCCACTGCAGCAGTTTGTGGGGTGATCGGGGGGCTGCTGTGGGCAGGGGAGCAGGGCTGGGTCTCCAGCCCCATGCACTAAGCACACAGCAGGGAAGGTGAGGAAGAGTGTGGCAGGGGGCTGGTCCTCACCCATTCAGGGATGTGTTAGGAACATCCCTGCCCCAGCAAGGGAGCAGCCTGGCTGCACCAGAGCATCCCCCATTCCAGCCTCAGCATGGCTGTGCTCACTATGCTGCGTGGTTCAGGGGCAGGAAATCCATGCAGTATCCCCTTCCCAGGGCTCCTAGGGCCAGTCAGGAAGCACAGAAGAAGTCACCCAGCTATAAGGGCTCTGCACCCAGCACTGTCTCCAGCTGAATTCAGGCCAGGAGCTGCCATGAAAGAGGCAGGAGCAAGGGGAAGGGCCAAGGGCCCAGCCTGGCTCCCTGGAGGCATCAGGATGGGGGGAGAGGAGCATGCAGGGCCAGGGGCACGCGTGGGCACAGCTGAACTTCCACCCCTCACACATGGGAGAAAGCATGGCTCTTGCAGAGCGGCTTGTCCTTCTTGGAGTAGAATGTCTTCCCTTCCAGGTTGGTCTGGCAGATCTGGGAAGGAGAGTACAGGTGGTCAGGTCGGGGGGCTGAGTCAGCCTCCAGGTCTCCCCTACCCCCAGGGCCCAGCACTGGTGTCACCCAGGTGCCAGGGACCAAAAGGCTTAGAGCCAATTCCCAAGCCCCCAGCACAGAGCCAAGTGGGGAAAACCTTGTGGCAACAGGGTCCCTGTGCTGCTGGTGTACCCCACGCAGGGCATGACTGCTGGGGAGAGACACAGGCACATGGCTCACCGCACAGACGAAGCAAGTGTCGTGCCAGCTGAACCCCAGGGCCTCCAGGAACCGGTCCCCAGCGTCGATCTTGAAGTCACAGCCACGGCACTTGGTGCCAAACATCTTCTCGTAGTCTGTGAGGAGAGGTAGAGCCTAGGTCAGCATTTCTCCACACCACAGCCTCTCATCCCAGGGGAGCAGGGCTGCAGCTCAGCCAGGATCCCACAGGCACAGCCTGGGGCCAACCTGCTGCCAGTCCTGAGGGGATGATGCCCCAGACAAAGTGCCCGGGCCATGCAGGTGGCCCAGCCACCACAGGGCTGCAGGGAGGAGGCAAACCTCAACTCCCAGGGTGCAGCACTCACTTTGATGTACATCCTCCCTCATCACCATGGCAACACAGGAGCGATGGCACTACCGGGAGGACCGGGATGGAGGACTCGGGGCTGCAGGAGCTCCCCATGGCCCAGGGCAGCTCACCCCTCCACCCCTGTGGGCAGCTGCTGAGCCCCAACAGTGCACCAGGGCCACATGGGGTGACACATGGGGTCCCTGGGTCCTACCTCTCTCGCAGTAGGGCTGTCCCTCCTCCATGTAGAAGGCTCGGTTGCGGATGGGAGTTTTGCAGGCATTGCAAGTGAAGCACTGCACGTGCCAGGTCATCTTCAGAGCATGCATAACCTCCTGGAGGGGAGCCACTGTCAGCCAGGGGCAGGACCACCCAGGGCAGGAAGGGACAAGGGATCCCATGGGATGGGATTAGGGTGGGAAGGGATAGAGCCAGGCACCCATAGGTGAGCAGGGAGCAAGGACAGGAGGTGCAGGACAGACTGAGGGACACTCACTCCGGTGATCTTCTTCTTGCACTTGGCACAGCTGGGCGCATAGCGTGTGTCGTAGCACTTGGGGCAGAAGATGGAACCTTTCTCCTCAAAGAAGCCACCCTCATCCAGCATCTTCCTGCACTGGCAGCAGGTGAACTCCTCGGGATGGTAATAATGTCCCAGTGCCACCAGGTACCGTCCCCTGTGGCAGGACAGAGCCATGTCAGCCGTGCCAGGGCCCAGGACGCTGGCAGGGGGTGGCGTTGGCCAGGGCTCACCTGATGACCTTGTTGCACTTGTAGCAGAGGGGGGTGCGGCCGGGCCCCTCCGGGGCCTGCTGGGCTGCCTGCACGATGGAGCTGCGGTTCTGCATGGGGGTCGGCGTGGCCGGCTGGCTGTGCTTGCTCACCACCGTGCTCGTCTTGTCTGGGGCGTAGCGCTCGGCGAACGACGGGTCCACAGCCCACGGTGGGCGGCTGGTGGGGCCCGGGGTGGCAGTGGGGGTCCTGGGGGCTGCATGCACACACAAGTCTCTACGACAGTCCTGATTCCTCTGCAGCCCCCTCCCAGAACCTGTGGCTGGGTAAGTGGCATCACCCAGCAGCCCCACTCCTCTCCCAAAAAGCCCAGAGATGTTTTGCTTACCCAGTCCTGGCTCAGTCTTCATCGCTGCTCCCGGAGATGGGTCCGACATGGAGACCTGGCTACAGAACACGCAGTTAATTCAGCCTGCCCCACTCTGCTGCCCAGAGGGTGCAGGCAGGGCCCCCCACCCCAACAAGCAGGCAGGACCTGGCCAAGCCCCCGTGCCCAGCCGGTAACTGGTTTGGTGATGAGGTACCATCAGCCCTGCCAAGACACAGCACCCCTAGGGTGTCTGGTACCCACTGTGGTGGCCTGAGGAGTGGCAGGAGGGAGGGATCTGGGCTGCTTCAGACTGACCAGGGACCCCGGGGACCCCACAGACTCTGGCTGCCTGCTCACACATGGTGATCGCTCACAGTCACATTGGGGTGCAGAGGGGCTTGGACCCAACGTGATGCAGGGAGCCCTGGGGCCCAACTCAGCAGAACTGGGGACAAGCAGGGCAAGCCAGGGCCAGAGAGGCACAGCCCACCTGAGAGAGGGGATAGGGACTGAGGGAGAGCCAGTGGCTCTGTTCCTCTCCAGGGTAAACACAAGAAGGAGATGGCTACAAACCCAGGAGCTTCTATTAGTGGCAGAGCAAACTGGGCAGAGCTGGGACCCAAGGGCCACAGCACCAGGGCAGAAGGCATCACAGTCAGGTGAACGCAAAAACTGGGGTGCGGTGCACCACTCCTGCCCAGCTTCATGGAGCAAGGAACAGCCCTGGCTCCATTCCCTGCCCCACACAGGGAGAAGCAGGTGACACCCACCAGCTCTGCCCAGCTGCCCCACACCAGGCCCACAGGACACCATGCCCCAGGTGCAGGTGCTGCCCAAACATCAAAACACCCCAGCAGGATTTTGCCAGTGCCATCAGCCACCCCCAACCCGCTGTTTCCGGGACACGACGGTGCAGCTCAGCATTCCCAGCTGAGGAGCAACAATGCCCAACAGGTCCTGCCCAGGACATGCAGCCCCATCGGGCTCCTGCTGCCACACACTCCCCTTACCTGGGCTTCCTAACAAACACCTCATCATGATCCTCCACTGAGCGCAGCAGGAGAAAAAGGAGGAAACAGAGTCAGTCTGCTGAGACCCAGGCCCAGACACAGCAGCAGGGGAAAGGGAAGGGAGGAAAACTGACCTCCCCACCTGCCATCCCCCTGCCCCAAGGGGCACAGCCCTTGGGCCAGAGCCATGGGGCAGAGCACAGCCCCAGACCAGCAGCACCACCACGAGCCCACAAACAGCCCCGGGCAGCTCCCGCTGGCTCAGCTGCCCACGGGGACCACACAGGGCCAAAAACAACACTCTGGTGCCACAATACAGCCGCTGCTGGGCTCCAGTAACCCAGGCAAAGTCCAGCACCCCCAGCCAGCACCAGGCCCTGCAGGAACTCACTGCCATCTGTG
>NW_020924846.1:0-34508 GCF_003984885.1 Neopelma chrysocephalum | reverse complement strand
AGCACAGACCCTGCTTCAGCACAGGGTAGTGCTCCCAAAGGTGCCCTCGTCAGACCCTGGCACTCACCACTGCTCCACCGTGCCCCAGCCAGACCCATGGACATCCCTGTGGTATTGAAAAAAATGGCAGCACAACACTCAGGATTTGACCAGGGCTCAGCCCATCCCTCACAAATGCACTCCAGCACAAGGAGAAGTTGGCAACACTCACCTAGCTCTGCCCAGCTGCCCCACACCAGGCTCATGGTACACTGTGCCCCAGGTCCAGGCAATGCCTGGAACCTCAGAGCACCCCCAGCAATGTGTTGCTAGTGCCACCAGCCTTCTCCAGACACCATTTGTTTAAATAGCAATGGTAGAGTTTGGTCTCCCCAACTTGGTGTAAGCAGTGCCCAGCGCATCCTACCCGGCACAGGACATCCCATCTGGCCAATGGGTGTCCGGGCAGGACCCTCCCAAGGTGACACTCAGAGCAGTGGCTGAGCACTGGCAGTGCCCATGGTGGGCTGAGCACAGGGCAGGCTCTGTGGCTCCACCAACAGCTCATCTCTGGGAAGGGGAGAGGATGGAGGAGGAGGAGGAAAGAAGAAACAGCAACAGGGCAAAGAGCATCCCCAGAGTGACTGCAAGCTGTGAGGATGAAGCAGCCATGTGGGCTGAGCATCTTGTGGCTCCTGCTACCACCCCTGCACACGCTCCCCTTACCTGGGCTTTTTAACAAGCTCATCCTCACCATCCTCCACTGAATGCAACAGGAGAGAAAGGGGAAGATGGAGTCAGTCTGCGGCAACTGAGGCCCAGAGACAAAAGAAATGGAAAAGGAACAGGAAAGGGAAAACGCCCTCTCGTCCAGCCACCCACCTGCCCCATTGCACAGGCCTGCCCAGCCATGGGGCAGAGCACAGCCCCAGACCAGCGGCACCACCACGAGCCCACGCACAGCCCTGGGTAGCTCCCACTGGCTCAGCTGGCCCACAGGGGCCACACAGGGCCAAAACCAACACTCAAGTGCCACAATGCACCACAGCGTTTTTCCAGCTCCAGTTGCCCTGGCAAAGCTGGGCAGCCAGCCAGTGCCAGGCCACGTGGGAACTCACTGCTGTCTGCGCCCACCAGCCGGGCCAGTTTGCGGAAGGAGCGGGACTGGGAGGTCCAGCTGTGGGGCTGCGAGTCGTCAATGTCCTCTAACATCCGCAGCTTCACAGGGTCACACACGGGGCTGCTGGGGGGCTCCAGCAGCTGAGGGGGCTGCCTGTGAGTGACAGAGTCATCTGTCAAATCTGACAGATCTCATGGCATCACTTCCCTGGGGCAGTCCCACACCTCCCCTGGCAAAGAACCACAGCACATCGGTACTCAAGACACCACACGTTGCCTTACTCCCCACCCCTCTACTCCTCTCCAGTAAAGACCTGGCCCACAAAGGACCGACTTCGGACTGACCACCATTCCTGACAGTGTAATACTGGCCCCAAGGGCCAGAAGGAGAAAGGACAGAGCAAGAATAAGACATGTTCAAAAAACCACCACCAGGAGAGCTGCACCAGAGCCTAGTGACTGCCCATGGCATGCCACCTGCCCCTGGGCAGGGTGCCCAGCACAACCCATCAGCCCTTGTCCGGCTGAGCCACATCTTGGGGAGCAGGGAAGGGATCACGCACAAGGACACTCCAGGGCCCCAGCAGCTGGCAGAGACAGGTAGCACTTGCCCTTCAAGATGGGGACAGCTTGCTGCCAGAAGTGACCCACCCACACAGGCAGAGCAGCACGTGCTGCCCGCCCCCAGGCTGGCCCTGCCCCGGAGAACGGGGCAATAGCAGGGAAGAGGCATGCGGGGAGGATAGAGAGAGCAGGCAAAAGGCTTACTGACTTGTCAAGGCTCAGCACCTGTAGGGAGAGGGAAAGAGAAAGGGAGGAGAGAAAGAAAGAAAAAGGAAGGTGAAATTAGACCTGCAGCACCCAAGAAGTTTCCAGAGCTCACCTGTGGCCTACATTAGTCCCTCTACCCCTGAGACTCACACCTGGCTCTCCCAGGGCTGTGAGCACACTGGGACACAGGGGCAGATGCCAATGGACCAGACTGTGCTCCCTCAACCCCCAGAACAGGCCTGGGTGTCACATCCCACCCCATTGCCCAGTTCCAGGGCACCACAGCAGCTCTCTCAGGAGGGACCAGGAGCTGCCAGACACAGGCAGCTGAGCAGAGCTGGGTGATGATGGTGCTGTGCAGGGCTGGAGGGCTTCACTCTGCTCACCCTATCCCACCAGCCGGGGGACCAGCAGGACATCCCCAGGCAGCCACCATTTCCCTGCTGCTGCAGATGCCAGCCAGTGTCCTGCTACAGTTGCTGTGTCATGCCTTGCAGGACTCCCCACAGGCTGACACGTCCCTGAGCTAGGGATTGACACAAGTGTGGCTGTGTGTCCCTGTGTGCAACAGTCCTGTTGTGCCACCTCAGCACCAGCCACCGGGGACCCCAGCACGGGCACTCTCACCCACTCCCACCCACGGTGTCTGGCATGCAAGGCACAGCAGGGCCGGGCAGCGGGCTCCCCCCAGTCCTCAGGGAGCAGGACGGACAGCAACATACCCATTGTGCTGGGGGGTGCAGGCGGGCGCCAGGGGCGCGTACGTCACAGGTTTCGTCACCAGCCCGGGCTGTGGGTTCGGAGGCGAGCCGGCCCCAAAGGGCCGAGCTGTTTTGTTGAGGGCAGTGCTGGGAGCGAAGTTATATTTCAGGGGTTCAGAGCAGGGGAGTGAGTCCTGAGCGAGACAAAACACACAGACACGGGCTCACACATCAAGCAGCATGCAAAGGGCAGCCCTGGGCCAGGCAGCGCAGCAGGCAGCCAGGTAGGAAAGCTGGACAGCACGTGCACCTTGGACACTGGGCTCTGCCAGGCTGGCAGCTCTCTCCACAGAGCAGCCAGCCCAGTGACAGCAGGTCACAAATCCAGCCTGAGGGTCGTTGGAGGATTAGTAGGTGTCCCAGACACTTGCTGCTGCCCATAGCAGGGCGGTGCACATGCACACACACCCATTGCAACCGTCCCGTGGCACAAAGCTGAACCCATGTAGGTGGCTTCCATCCAGGAGCCACTGGTCACCAGCCCCAGCCCTGCCTCCCTATGCCAGGGCACTCCCCAGCACCAGCAAACACGGTGCTGCACCCGCCCAGTCTCCTCCCCGGCACTGGCCCCTCTGCACCCCTGTCCACACCCGGCACCAGCAGGGGCACAGACAGTCTGGGCCAAGCTGCCTCCTGGGCAGACCCTGTTCCCTCTGATCCTCCACGGTGCCAGAGGTCAGAGCTGCTCGCTCCTCCAGTGGGGTTATCTAGACCTCCAAACACACCCCAGTCCCCTAAAAGCCTGTGAGCCCCAGGAGCAAAATCTATTTATCCATCTACACTCAGAGAGTCCCTTCCCCTGAGAGAAGGCTGAGCTGCCACTGCAGCACCAGGAGCGATACGTACCTTCTGCGGCTTCCCCAGCTGGTTCTGGGCTCTGCAAGAGAGGAGACAGATGGGCAGGTGCTGGAACTGGCCCAGGCACTGCTGGGACGCTGGTACCCCAGGGATGCAACAACCACCCAAGGGGAGCCATGGCCTGCTGGCACTGCCCTGTGGCTCACAGCCAGGCCGAGCCTCATCCAGCCAAGCTGAGCCCTCAGACCCAGCCAGGGGCTGCCCAGCTCTGAGCAAAGAGCAGTGATGCCAGGATATGGAGATGCCGGGAGATGGTCCTGGCTATGCTTTGGCCACACCAGGACCCCATGTTTGCAGGACCCATGATTCCTACCTGCTCAGGGTGAGGCAGAGCCTGTCCCCACACGCACGGATCCTGTTCTGGGCCTCGATGTGTGTCATGGCACTGGTGCTCTCCCCGTCGATGTATAGCACCCAGTCGCCCACTCCCACACCAGCCTGAGCCGCCTTCCCACCTGGAGTCAGCTGCAAGACAGACAGAATCAGGGAGAGCTGGAACAGCCAAGTGCTGGCTCGGGAGCGGAGGGATGTCCTCGTCCTCATGAAGGCAAGGGGTCTGTTGGGGCTCAGGCTCCCAGTCCAGCATAGGTTACCCACACAGGCCTGACCCAGGGGGAGGTGGGAACACCCAGCTCACTCCTCATTTCCCAGTGCATGAGCCCAGAGCAGCTTCTTCCCCTCGGCAGCAGCAGCAGAGGGCAAAGCAGTACTCCAGGGCACTGCCCAGTCCCTGCCCTCTGGCATGGCTGGGGACCTTGCCAGCACCCCGGGGCCTCATCCCCATGATGCCAAATGCGGAGGCGGTGCTGGCTCAGCCTCGGCAGGAAGCCCGGCCACCCCTCAGAGCCATCCCTGTGGTCCCGGGGCAGGAAGGGAGCACAGTGAGTCAGGGCCCTTTGGGCAGCCCACATCTCACTGCAAACCACAGGCATGTCCAGCCCTTCGCCTGGGGCGAGGGGGGGTCAGAGGAGGCACCCCTTGGGCACTCCCCCCAGCCGCCCGCGCTCCATGCTCCCGTCCTGTTCCCAGCAGGCGCAGACATTACCTCATTCCCACAGAGGAGCAGGAGCCCTCCCAAGGCAGGGAGACACCCGCCCCCACCCACGCTGCTCCCCCAGACGTCGCCGCGCCGGGACAGCCGAGAGCACGGCCACGGGTTCTCCTTCCCAGCCACAGTGCCAGGGATGTGCCTTGCCCCCGCTGTGGCTCCACGGCACGGCTCTACGTCAGCCCCGTGCTGGGAAGTGGAAGCTGTCCTGCCCTCCCCTCCCACCAGGGATGCACAGCCAGAGGCGAGCAGGGCCCAGAGCACCGCACACAGCTCCCAGGCACTGACAGACAGACAGACGTGGGCAGGGTGCAGCCATTCCTGCTCCTCCAGCATGGAAGAACTCGAGGCGCTTGGACCCAGACCAAGTATTTCCTCAAGTCCTGTTCGACGTGAACATAAAAGGAGCGAGCCAGATTCCCAGCACTGTCAGAGGGCTGAAAAATTCCTGCCGCTGAGTCCTGGCCCCTCCTTGCCCGTGCACAGAGCCTGGCTCACCCCAGAGCCACATTCCCCTTCCCTACACCGACACTGGCGCTCCACGTGAGGCCAAACTCCATAGCCGGGTTGGATGTGGCTCAGCTCCACCTGCATCCTGCTGCCACCCCTCAGCCCAGTGCCTGCTCCTCCTGCCCAGCACGGGAGGGTGCCCTCGGCAGCAGTGGTGCCGGCTGGCCATGCCGCTGCAAGCCCCAGCTTGCTGCCCCGGAGGGCTGGGGAAGGCACAGGGCGGCTGTGTGGGTTTGCAGGCAGGAGCAGGAGCTGGGAAATGTTTTCACACGGCCGGCCGGGAAGGGGGGAGCACATCAGGCTGCGTCACACAGCCTCACCCAGCCCGGTCAGCACTTTCCGTCCCCCTGAATGCTGGCATGGCAGGAAACCCCTGTGGCAGGTGCCAACTCAGCTGGGAGCTGTGGCAGTGCCAGTCCTCCCACTTCCCACCCAGGCCTGCTAACCTAAACCCAGGGCTTCCTTCCTCCCTTCTCTGCCCAGCCAGTCCTTTGTTCCCTGCACCTCCGTCACCCCACCCAGAGAGATGCCTACCTGCCACCCCTTCCAGGGACCCCCAGGACAGAGCATCACCCAGCATGGTGGGGAGAGGCTGGAAGGTGCATCTCCCAGCACCGTCCTGCCAGCAGAACCAAGGGTCTCCCCTCTTCCCCAGCTGGCAGAGGCTGGGATGTGTCACACAGCACCCAGCTCCCCAGATGGCAGCCCTTGCCCTGGCTCTGCCGCAGGGACCACGGCGTACAGTCTGCCCAGGTGTCAGTACCCCAGCAGAGCCCCTTGCCACGGGAGGTCCATGTGCAGGGGGTCATAGTGGCACTCCTTTTGTGTGTGGCCAGTGAGCTGCAGCAGCCTGACAGCTCACCCAGTAGTGTCACAGTGAGGGACACAGCCAAGAGCCAGAGCACATGCCAGTGCTGCTTTCCCCCTGTGGTCTCTGGCCCCACAGAGGACCCCACTGCAGCCCTCAAAGCTGGGGCAGGATGCTTCCTTCCACCCCGTTCTAGCAGGGCAAGCTCATGGGAAGCGGTGGCCAAGGGCAGCAGTGTGCTCTGGGCAGGAGCTCTGGAGCTGGGAATGTCTCTGGGGTGCAGAGCAGCGCAAGGCTCAACCCCTCCCCTTAGACAGAGCACATCACCCTGCCACAAAGCCTGGTCTTAGCAGAGAACCCCCCAAAGCCGGCTACATCCCCTGGGAATGCCCCCACTGCTCCTGACAGCAGCGCTGCCCGAGCCCCACCAAGTGCTGCTTCACAAGGCCCCTGCCCTAGGCTTTGGGAGGCTCCTCCATCCGACCAGACCCTTTGTTAAGCGCTGGCTTGCAGCCAAGAGAAACATTTTTTAGAGAATAAACTCACTGAGGCCTTCTCTGCGTGCTCAGCAGAGATCAGTGGGCCCTGGGGCGGCGGTGCTGGTGACTCCAGCCTCACATGGTGCCCTCAGGGCCCGTCCTCCCTGCCTGGGTCCTGCAGAGATCTGTGTCCTCTGGGACAGGCATGCAGTGCCGAGCTCGTGCCGGGGACAGGGCCCCACGCAGCGTCCAGTGCCACGAGCAAAGCTGTCCTTCAAGAAGCAGCTTCCGTGCCAGCTGCTCGAGCGCCAGAGGCACAGGCATTGCAGTCACATTCCAAGGCTTATAAGGCAATTTTGTGGCCAGAGCCGTGGCTAGCACCCGCCTGGGGACAGACCTGACCTGGCTGAGCATTGCACCCAGCACAGCTCAAACCAGAGGCCTCAGCCACAACCAGCTGCGGCACAACAGCTCTCCCAGGAGAAATGGGATGGTTTTGTGGAGGGAATCATTTCCCTGTGCAGGCAGCAGTGCAAGCTTCCTCCTCTCCCTGCTCATTTCACGGATGAGCTCAGGCATGGTGTTAGGAGTTGTGCAGTGGAAGGGAGGGTAGAAGGGCACTGGCTGAGTCCTGGGATGCCGATCCCAGCGTTAGGGTGCCGATCAGGAAGGCAGTCCCACATCTCAGAGAGCAGATCCCTTCCCCCTGTGGTGGGCATGCTCCGGAAGGGGCCTCCCCTGCCCCCTCTGCAGAGGCTGTGCAGCATTTCACGTCTCTGCCGCAGTTCTCTGCCCGGAACACCCCCGTGCCGGGCTGCAGCTGATAAGGCACCAAGGAGGCTACGTGGAGCCAAGCAGGGCAGGATGCAGCACTCCCGGGGCCCCAACTCATCTGCATCCCCTGTAGGACTCCGACTCAGCCACCTGGACACTGCCGCCACGGCCTCCCTCCCACAGAGGCAGGAGGAATGATGGGTGTCACCAGCCTTGGCTTCTCTTACCCTGGAGATGGAGAGTGGCATGCTGAAATCCTTCCCTCCCTGCAGCCTGAAGCCCCAGGGTGCCGGCCCATTCAGCATCACTTTGTAGGACTCCATGTCGCCCATCTCTGCAAGGGAAGAGGGTGTGATCCTGGCATTAGGATACATGGGAACAATGCAGGGAGAGCAGCCGAGGAGGGGGCCCAGCACTTGGCAGGGCAGGACAGAAGGAGGCAGGTCACATTTCCAGCTGCAACTCCACCCTGACCATCCTACACTGTGGTTAGAGACGCACCCCAAATCCATCAGCATCTCCTCCAGCAACGTCAGAGCTGAGGGGCCCAGGCTAACACTGACTAGTGCCAGAGAGCCAGACACAGCCCTGCTGCCACCCACAGTGGAGTGTCTGTGGGCTTCGCTCTCCTCCCAAACCTGGGATGTGCTCTCCCTTGCAGCACCCCAGCAACTCACACTGCTGAGAGCCAAGGCTGTTTAGACCGCAGAGAAGCAATAGCAGGTATGGAAGGATATGAACCAGAAGCGATTTTGCCGGATGAATTAGCAGCAGCAGCAGCGCAGGAGCTGCGTGCTGCCACCCGAGGTGCCTGGCAGAGCAGCCAGGCTGGCACTCCAGCAGCCGGCTGAGCAGATGCTCCCTGGGAGTGAGCCCATCTCCAGGGCTTCGGCGGGAGGGAATCCCAGCGCTCCCCTGCCTGACAGCTGTCAGCCGGCCAAGGCTCCGGGCAAATGGGCCGGCACCAGCCTCTTGCCACCCCTCACCTGGATGGAGCCGCCAGACCTCCGCAAAACGCCCCAGGACCTTCCTGCCGGGGTGGAGCGGGGCCAGCTGCGGGACTCCCGCGCCCAGCACAGGCCGGCGGGGCGGCTGCAAGGCCGGGGGCCAGCGTGCCCCCGCTCTCCCCGGGCCGGTGCGGGCTATATAAGGCGTGTAAGACGACACCAGCCCGCTCCCCGCTCGGGAGGGCCGGGGGAAGAGCTGCGTGTCAGGCATTCCCGGCGCCCGGCAGCCGCGCAAGCTCCAGCGAGGCGCCGGGACGGGGCGGACACCCCGCACCCCTCCCGGCAGGACCGGGCTCGGCCGGACTGGGGGTCCCCAGCGCGCACAGCCTGGGCAGCCCCTCCGACTGCTGGGGAGCCCCCTCTGCCCCGCAGGGGGCCACGCGACCCCTCCCTATCGCACAGCACCACCCCTCCCCGGGGTCGGGGCCGCCGGCTCTGCCCCGCACGGGCCCGACCCCGATCACCCGCCTTCTCCCCGACCCAGGCCCCAGTCCTCCACCTCTTGCGTCCCCATCTCCCCCGCAGGGCACGGAGCCCCCCACCGTGCCCAGGCTCCCCGTAGACCCCACTCACCCGCGGCCGGGGGGAGCCGGCGGAGCGGGCGAGGAGCGGCGCCGAACGGATCAGACGGACTCGGGACTCGAACCCGGGCACCGCCCCCGCCCGGCCCGGACCCGCCTTATGTAGCACCGGGACGGGGCGGGGCCGGTGGGCGGCTCCGCCAATCAGCGCGCTCGCCTCTGCCCGGCAGGGCGGGCACGGCGGCGCCCCCTGGCGGAGAGGCGAGAGCTGCCCCCCCCCCGCAGCAGCGGCGGAGCCGGGTCCGGGCAGAGCCTTTATTGACCGAACGGCACCGACCGCATCAGGCCCAGTCCCGCGCCCCGGCGCTCTCCCGGCTCAGCAGCCGCACCAGCTTAGCCCGGAGGGTGTTATGAGGCTTGTGCCTGGAGCGCCCCAGCAGTGGCTCCTGCCCCCCGCGCCCCCAGCCTGCGGCCCCGGGGGGCTGTGCCAGGGCAACCCGGTTGTCATAGATGGGGCCCCCCTCGCTGCTGTGGCCCTCAGGGGCCTGTCGGCACCCCAGCTCCCACTGCCCTTCCTCCTCCTCTTCCTGTGTCCCGACTGGAAGCTGTTCTGCGGTGAAGATGTTCTCGTAGAGGTGCTCAGGGAGCGGCTTCCCTGCGGCCCAGGGCTCACAAGAGCCCGGCTGCCCTGGCACAAAGAGGGGCTGGTGGCCCCGGGCGATGGAGGCATAGACGATGGGGCACGAGCCCTCTGGCTCTGGCGGGGTGAAGCAGAGGAGGCTGGCAGGGGCATTGGAGGCAGGCTGTGCCCCCCCCAGGGCTGGGCTGGGCTGGGGGTCCTCTGTCCCAGGGCCCCAGGGTTGGGGTTCAAGGCCCTGTGCAGACAGCTGGGGGTCTGGGACACAGAAGAGCCTGGGGTCCGGGGTGTCCTTGCCCTGCTGCTGGCAGGCAATGGCAGCAGCCACAGCCCGGCAGAGCTCAGGGGCCCGCGGGGTGCTGAAGGTGAAGGTGCCCTCGCCGGAGTCACTGCGGCGACCAGCCTCGAATGAGAAGACAGCCTGCAGGGCCAGAGGGGAGAGTGAGGGGCTGGCACCCACCTTGGGGAGCCAGCAGCCCCAAGGAGGGAGCAGGGGACTCACCTGATCCTGGCCAAACTTGCGGAGGAAGGGGTAGGGCCAGGTAAGCAGGGGCTGGCGGGACTGCAGGTCCTTCAGTGTCAGGCTCTGGGGAAGGGCTGAGAGCAGGTACTGCCCGTGCAGGCCACAGCGAGTGGACGCATCCGTCTGGACCACCAGCACCAGGTATTCGGTCACTGCAGGAGCAGAACAAGGGAGGGGTCAGCACTGCAGCGCTGAACTGGACCCCATGCCAGCCCTATCCTGCACCCCTGCACGTACAGTCCTGCCAGGAAGAGTAGAGGGAGTTCTCCTCCATGGGGACAGAGGGGCTGAGCTGGGTCCTGGCACTACTTGGCACCATCTCTTTTGCACCCTGAAACAGAGGAACGTGAGCATGGTCTGGGACAGCGGGGAGCACAAGTTCCCTGCTGGCCCTGGAGCCCCCCAGTTCACCCAAGCAGGAACAACACAAGGGCTCCTGCCTCTGCCAGACCCTGCAGTACCTGGAAGGCCAGCTGGCAGAGCTGGGCAATCCACTCATCCCGCTGCTCAGCCGCCAGCACATAGCTCTTCTCCGTGGTGGTGAGGTAGAAGGCGGAGGTGGCTTTGGGGCAGCTCTCTGTGCCCGCTGGGCCCACAGAGACACAGTCTGAGAGGCGGATTACCCGGCGGGCACAGCGCTGCAGAGGCATCTTCTCCGAGGCTGTGCCATCATCCCGCACGTCGAACTTCTCCATGCGGGCCACACCGGAGGGGCTGGCAGCAAACAGCTGGGCTCGCATCTTCCTCCAGGACCTCTAAGGCACAGGAGGGGCACAGGCACGGAAAAAACGGGTCAGCAAGGAGCTGTCTGCTGCATCCTGGCAGTGCTGCACTCCATGTGGGGCCAGCAGCGCTTGGAAGGAGCTGTATGGGGCAGGAGGCATCCCAGCCTGCACCTGCCAGGTGCTGTGAGAGGTCTTGGAGAGCTGGGGACAGTGAAGACCTCCAAACTGTGAGGCAGGGCAGTCCTAAAGCTGGGTCGAAGGAGGCCTTGCCCCAGGCAGGCTTGGCATGTCTCGCTGGGTGACTCATGCTCACTCCTGGCTCCCTGAGCACCAGGTCCTGCTCTTTGTTCCCTGCTGCAAGTGCTGGCCTGCCACCACTGCAGCTGAGCTCGAGCTGTTCTCAGGACAGACCCTGATGCAAATTAAAGCCATTTTGAGCTACTGGGGCTCCTGCTGGCAGCCTCACATCTGCTGAGCAGCCCGCTTCCTCCCAGGGGAGCCTCTGCAGCACCAGCACCTTCCCAGCCTGTCATGGGATAGCGGGGGCGCGTGTCCCCATGCGCTTCAAAAGTGCAGCAGAGCCTCCGCCCTGAAGGAACCAGATGCAGCCAAACACCCAAAATACCCACCGCCCCCAGCCCACCTGTCTCCTACACGGCAAGGCACTGGCCCCATGCACACAGGGCCGGCTACCTGCTGCGCTTCCAGGGCTTGGCTCTCACTTAGCAGGGAGGTCAGAGAGTGACTGCAGCCCCATACATCAACTGAGACCCCCATGGGACCCCACCATGGCACAGCCAGTGTGACAGCAGGACCTTCTTTGCCAACACACAACAGTTCCCTGGAGTTGGCCCAAACCCAGGGACTCCTACCATGTCACCCATACCCTGCCCCGAGGGCTACGGCTCTCAGTGCCCACCCCAAGGGTTCACAGGAGCAGCCCAAGCCATGAGGGTGTCCCATGGATGCTGCTGGCCCCCGGGCCAGGCGGATGGAGAGCTGGGTGCAGGGCCACATCCCACGTGCTGCTCTGGGGCTCCCACACACACACACTGGAACTGTGCTGCAGTAACACGTTTATTGTTCCAACTGCAACTCGCGCGGTGACCAAGCGAGAAGAGGGACCCTGTGTAGGGGTGAGCCCAAGTGTGTGCCCGCATGGATGAGTCCCCTTGGCCGCAGAAAGAGGCCCACTCCTGGGGCTGCAGGGCCCAGGGCTCCCCCCTGGAAGGGGAAGTTCTCCCCAGGGCTGTTCTGAGGGGTCTGACTCCAGTCCCCCCTTCCCAGGCTGCTGAGGGCCTGGCCTCAGGGCTGGCATCACCAGATCACGGCAAACCCTCTACAAGCCCCAAATTCACCCTTTACCTTTCCAAATTTGCAGTGCTGCACATAGAGGATCCCATCCTTCACTGGTCTCTCCATGGCCCCAGTCCACCCTGGCCAGCGCAAGGACCAGGGACTTGGGCTACCCGCAGCGGAGAAAATGTGACTGCCGCAGCCGAAGGAAGGGCATGGGGCAGACTTCCTTCTCAGCGACTTCCCCTTTTAGGGGTGTGGGATGGGGGGCAGAGGCTGGGCCACAGGAGGTGTCCGTGTGCCCGCCCTCCCCCTTGCAGGGCAGTGGGGCAGAACGTGGGGGCAGAGCACAGGAAGCAGCTCCGGGAGCGCCCAACATGAGTGCAGCATGTGCCGCCTCACCCCGGCTGCATCCCAGCAAGTCTGGGGATGCAGAAACAGCCACCCACTGAGGATGGAAAAAAACAGGTAAGGGGGGCAGACACGGAGAAATTGAGGAGCTCTGAAGAGGAGCAATGTAAGACCCTGGTGCTGCCACTGCAGGGGGCTGGCAGGGGCAGCAGGCAACTGGTCACAGACAAGTTGCCCCACCTGGGGTTCCTCTTGCCCTCAGGCACCGCTACCTGCTTGCCCAACATGCCGCTGCTGATGTAATGGGCTGTTGCAGCACAGCTCCACACATTTCCTCCTGGGGCAGGAGCTTCATCAGGCTGAGCTGGCAACAGTCCCAGTGGCCAAAAGCATGGAAAAGGGGCCATAGGAGTGCAAGAGACGCCGCTGGGCTGAAAAGAAGCCCAGGCCTGTGGCAGGGGGGGAATGAGGGACAGCACACCTCCCCAGGCTAGAAGTCCATGGAGCTGTGGGCCAGGTAGTCCTTGCGGCCGATGTTGCTGACTTGCTTGGTCTGCATGGCCTCCAGCTTGGGGCAGTCAGTGATGCGATGGCCCAGGCCACCACAGAAAGCACAGCCCCGCTCACCTGCAATGGGAGGGAGGAGGTTAAGAGGAGCTGTGCCATGCACAGCAGCTCCCCACCCCAGAGCAGAGGGGCTACACCAGTGTCTCCCCAGTGCTGTGGCATCAGGCTGCCTGCATGGCCAGGCAGAAACTGCCTTGGGAGCTTGGAGTCTTGTCTGCAGACCAGGGGGGTCCCTGTGCCAGCCTGGAGTCTCTCACCATTGATGTCCAGCATGGTCTCATCCCCACAGTGCAGCACCTGGAGCACAGGGGGCACCTTCTGCTTTGCCTCCAGGAGCAGGGCCTTCAGGTCCATCAGCACTGACTCATCTGAATGCAGAGACACAAGTCAGGCACAGCCCAAGCAGAGGTGGGAGCACTGCCTAGTGCCACCATCTCTCCCTCCTCCAGCCATCCTGCTTGCTCAGAACGCCCCCCTTGCCACTGCCCAGGTGTCTCCTACAGCCACAGCCCCCATCCCCTGGCTGTTCCTCACCGCAAGCCTTGTTGATGAAGGTGGTGGCAATGCCAGTGTTGCCTGAACGGCCTGTACGCCCAATCCGGTGAACTGTGGGGACAGAGGCAAGATCAGGACCAGGTGAGTGCAGTGAGATCATCCCTGCCCCCAGACCCTGCAGAGACAAGTGCAGAGCCTTGCTGACTTCTGCAACCCCTCATGGTCCCTGTGGGGCCCAGTGCCCACCATAGTTCTCAATCTCCTCTGGCATGTCGTAGTTGATCACGTGCTGGATGGCTGGGAAGTCCAGACCCTTAGAAGCAACATCAGTTGCAACCAGGACATCCTTCTTCCCATCCCGGAAGGCCTCGATGGCTTTTGTCCGTTCTTCCTGATCTGCAAAGGCCCAGCACAGAAGATCAGCAAGGGCAGCACTCCCAGCCCAACCTATTGCAGCAACTACTATGGGCTCAGAGCTCAACTGGGGCTCCCCCAGGCAGCCTTTCCCCAAACAAAGGAGTAGAGGGACCTCTGTGTCCCATAGAGACCTGCACTGGGTTTATGCCTGCTATGTGCAACAAGGAGTTCATTCCTGACACTGCCACAGCCCTCTCTCACACCATCACCAACACTGGGACCTCCCATGACCACACGCATCCCTGGAGGAGGGGGGTCACACCACAGCGAGCCTCCCTGGGACCCTCACTGACCTTTCCCTCCATGGATGGCCACAGCTTCCACGCCCTTAAGCAGCAGGTACTCATGGATCGCATCAACATCTGCCTTCTTCTCTGCGAAGATCAGCACCTGCAGCAGCACAGACATCACGAAGAGCTGCCTTTCTGTGGGCTAGCACTGCTGGCACCAGCACAGAGCCCTGGAAAGCCCTACTGAGCAGAGCACAGAGCAGGGCTGGTCCCTGCTCATACGTGGAGCGTGGCTCACTCACATGCCCACCCCTCACATGGGGTCCCCCTGCCAGCTCACCCTGTCCCCCAGGGCTGCGGTGTGACCACTGCCCCCAGTTCACTACTCACAGGAGGAGGGGTCTTCTGCAGGCACTCCAGCAGGTACACCATCTTGGCCTCCTCTTTCACATACTCTACCTCCTAGGTACAAGCACAGGGATGGGTTAGGCAGCAGAGGAACTGCCACTGTTTGGTATCCCTTAGCTGACTGGGAAAAAGGGCCATGGACCCCAGCTCCCTGGCAGAGGGAGGCATCAAACACCCTCATGAATGGTGCTGGTCTCCCACACAGGCAGGGGGCAGAACTCAAACACCTCACTTGCACAACGTCCAGGCTGGCAGCACCTGCTCGCCCAACGTTGATAGTGATGGGCTTCACCAGGGCACTCTTGGCAAAGTTCTGGATCTTCTTGGGCATTGTGGCACTGAAGAGAAGGGTTTGCCGCTGGCCCTGCACAGGGAACAAGGATTTAGCACTCCCCTAACCTGGTAGGTGAAGGGATTGAGCTTCAAGGTGCAGTTCAGCACCTTGAAGTAGGAGAAGATGGTCCGGATGTCCCCCTCGAAGCCCATGTCGATCATCCTGTCAGCCTCATCCAGGGCCAGGTACCGGCAGATGTCCAGGCTCACCATCTTCTTCTGCAGCAGGTCCATCAGGCGCCCAGGGGTTGCCACCATCATGTGCACCCCACTGAGGGATGAGAGGAGGCCACAGTCAGGCAAGAATTCCTGCCCCATGCAGGACACAGAGGGAAGGCAACACCTTCCTGGCACATCACCTTCTCCCCCGCGCTGTCCTGAAGCCAGGGTGCCACCCCTCAGGCCCCTGACAGAACTCCGGCCCCATGTATTCCCCCAGAAAGTCTTACTGCTTGATGGTCTCCATCTGTTCCTTGACGGACATGCCCCCGATGCAGAGGGCGCAGCGCAGGGGGGGCAGCCCGTCCTCCTGCAGCAGGCGGCAGTAGTACTCCAGGATGCCGTGGGTCTGCCGGGCCAGCTCCCGCTGCAGACACAAAACCAACTCATTTCTACACCTCTGTGCAGGCAGGACTGCCACTGCATGACAATCACAGCTTCCTCCCAGCACTCACCGATGGACAGATGATGAGTCCGTAGGGCCCCTCCCGCTTGGAGAATGGCAGCCTCTTCTCCTGCTCCAGGCAGAACATGATCACCGGGAGGGTGAACACCAAAGTCTTCCCAGAGCCAGTGAATGCAATGCCAATCATGTCCCTTCCCGAGAGGCTGCCAGGGAAACAGGACTTTTGAGCATCACAGAACAGCCCAAACTTCCAGGGCTGACCAAGGTGATGGGGTGCATCTGTCACCAACAGGAGCCCTCAGTCCACAACACGGGGTGGGCTGTAGGCAGCAAGTGGTCTGCACTCCGGGACGGGGACAGAGCACTCACATCGTGGGGATGCCTTGGATCTGTATGGGTGTTGGTTGCTGGATCCCTTTTTTCTTCAGGCCTCTCAGGATAGCTGTCAGAGAACAAGGGACACCCACACTCATGACCTGAACTTTTCCTCCTCTCCCCCTCCCACCCGTGTCCCAGCAGCAGCTTTTCCATCAGTGACAAACACCCCTCAGAGGAAAGCTGGGATCACTGCCAGGCTCCTCTCCCAGCCCACCTGCTGGGAACTTCATCTCCTTGAAGCTCTTGATGGGGGGTGGGATGCCCTCCCCCTCCACCAGGATGTGGTACTTCTTGCGCACGCGGTCGTGCCGCGCCTCTGACATGCCCAGGATGTAGCGAGGAGCTCTCCAGCTATGAAAGGAATAGAGACAGGTCACAGTGCAGAATGAGGCCAGGACTCCAGGGCCAGCAGCCCCCATGGAGGAATCCAGGGGAACTGCCTGTCAGGCTCCAATATCGCCCCAGGAATAACAGGGGCTCTGTGATGTGAGTGTGGGAGCAGATCCGAGTTCTGTGTGTTAAATATTCCCCCAAAGTCTCAGTGAGGAGGCCCAAGTTGACAGCTAAGAACAGGCTATGGATAAGGGATGGAACACGCCACAGACACACCTCAATAATCTCTGACACTACTTTAGAAACACTGAGGTTGGAAAAGATCTCTGAGATCCCCAAGTCCAACCTTTGACTGACCACTGTCTTAACGACACTGTCTTGAGCAGCCCTGGCTCCCCGGCCTCTTCCTCTGCCTTAACAACCTCCCAGACCCGAAAATCCACCCTCAGGCCTTTAAGTTTAACAGAAATGTGCTTTGTCAAGCTTTACTGGACATAAAACAACATCCCAGGTGACTCAACAGCCTTCGATCTTACAGACAAAGGCACAAAGCCACTGGGGCAGGAGAAAAGCCAGCGGCCGAAGAGCAGCTCTGAGACTGTGCAGCTTCTGGTTCTCCACAGTCACAAGGAAGTGATGTTTTGGGAGAGACAACCCCTGTCCTGTGAGACTTACCTGGTTTTGATGGGGTCGTCGTAGGTGATGCCCTTGGCCATCTCCTTCACTGACATCAGAGCTGCAGGAACAGAGGTGAGGAGTCAGTGCAAACTCTCCAGATCAACAGTAACCTCACAGAGAGCTGCGTGGACAAACAGCCTGGCAGATCATGTTTGGAGACAGAGCAGGGCAGCAGCAGGCCCTGACAGCACCCCTGGGTACAGAACACAAGTGCCCAGGCTCCTCCCACAGCCACGTCTGTGCCAGGAGAGGGGGCCTGTTGTGACCTCCAGTCGCATCCGTGGGTATGAACATTCCCAAGGCAGGGAACAGCCCTGGCAGCTCTGGAGGCAGGTGTGACACAAAAAATTCCCACTCACCTCGGCCCTCAGCCACGCTCTCCAGGATCTTCTCTTCCTCCTTCAGCTGCTTCTCCTTGGCCGACTCCTTCCGAGCTGGTGGGAGTCCAGGGAACAGTGAGGGACTTTCATTGCCCCCTAAAGTTCCCCCAGTGCCCCCTGTCAGCTCCTCCCTTACCTTCCGCCTTCTCTTTGAGGTGCTGGTGCTGGTCCAGCAGGCTGATATTGGACTGCGGCCCCAGCGGGATGTCATCCTCGTCCCCGCGCTGCTCGCTGCCGCTGTCCCGTTGCTCTTCCTCCGACACCACCTTCCGCCGCATCTGCAGCAGCTTCTGCAACTGGAAAGACGCGGGTCGATGCGAAGTGAGCGGCCCCACGCCGGGAGGGGCGCTCAGAGCCCTCCCCGGGCAGCCCCGTTACCCCGTTACCATCTGCTGCTTGCGCTGCTTGACGGGCACGTAGGGCACGTAGTCCTCATCATCCTCCCCGGACAGGTCGGACGTGTCCGCCGGCTCCTCGCGCTGCCTCTGTGGGGAGAGGCGCGGTGAGGGGGGCCCGGAACGGCCCCGGGAGCGCGGGGCGGGCGGTACCGGGGGCCGGGCCCTCTTCCACCTTCCGCTCCGCCACGGCCTCCATGGCGCCTTCCCGGAACCGATCGCAGAAGTGACGTCAACACGCGCAGCGCCGTCGCCTAGCAACGCGGGGAACGCGCCGCAGCGCGGGAGACGCGAGCCTGCCCGACGGGGCCCCGCGGCGGCCAAACTTGTGCAGCACGCGCTCTACACCCCTCTCGCCCCCGGCGCGGCAGAAAGCAGCAGACAGCGGTATTTAAATAAAATAAAAAATTAAAAAGTTCTTTATTGGGTCCAGCACGGTCCTTCCCCGCGGCACGGGGTAGCCGCGTGCCCGCAGAGAGGGGGACGGGACGGCCGGGGTCACCCCGCGGGGATGGGGCAGGAGGATGGAGGGAGCCCCGGGGGCCCCCGCGGGACAGGAGAGCACCGGGGCCCCCCGCAGAGGAGGGGACCCCACCGAGGTGAGGCGGGGGGCACAGTGAGGAGAGGCGAACGGCCGTGGGTGGGAGGGTCGGCCCCCCCGCACCTCACTGGGCTGCACTGGAAGTGGTTTTCTTCAGGGTGAAGTTGGTCCAGTTCACGGCCACCTTCTGCCGCGTCTGCTTGGCCGAGTCCAGGCAGAACCTGGCAGGGAGAGGACAACCCCGGTCACCTCCCAGCCCCTCTGTGACACCAGCCCCTGTGTGACCCCAACCCCTCGGGACCCCCAGCCTTGGTCACCCACCAGCCGCTCTAGTGCCCCCAGCCCTGCCAGTAGAGCTAATCTTCCCCCAGGGCTCCTCCCTCACCTCTTGAAATACTCCACTTCTCTGTCAGTCTCGTCCATCTCTGCCCCATCCAGGTCCTTGGGCAGGAACACATCATCTAGGGAAGCAGAGCAGAGGGTCAGCACTGCCAGTTGGGCAAAGGGCCCCCGTGAGGACGGTGGCGCAGGGCAGCGCTCCCGGCACTTACCAATCGAGGTACTGGATTTCTCCACCTTGTTCCGGCTCTTCCTGCTCTTGCCCTTGGGCTGGGGGGAGCCCCCCAGGGCGGGAGGGGCACTCGGGGTAGGCGTTTGAGGCTGTGCTGGCTCCGGCAGCTCCACTTTGCCCTCTCCCCTCCGGCCCTTCCACTCGCTGGGTCTCTCTTTCTCGGCCCTGGCACTCCCGCAGCCCCAGGGCTGCCCCTTGCTGCCCTCCCCAGGCTCGGCACAGCCACCCGCCCGCTGTGGCTCCAGGGCGCTGCCCTTGGAAGGGGGCTTGGTTCCCAGCACCTGCCCCTTCACCCCAGGGCTCTCCAGCCGGGCCTGGCCGCTGCCACCCTCCCCTTTCTTTGTCTGCCCGTTCTGCCGCTTGTTCTTGCGCTGCCGGCTCCCTGCGGGCACCGGCTCTGGTGGCTCCGGCCCCTTGGGCTGTGGTCCCTCCCTGGGCTCCGGGCTCAGCCCACTGCCATCCGTGGCAGAGTCCGCAGCCTTGGACTGCACCCAGATCATGCGGGACAGGCTGGGCACGGCGCTGAGCCGCTTCACCACACCGTTCTCGGCCGGTGGTGCCGGCAGGGGCTCCCCGGGCCCCTCGCCCCATCGGGGGCCCAGCTCGCTCCGCAGGAGCCCGTGGCTCTTGGCAGGGCCCAGGCTGAGCGGGGCCAGCGCCAGGTCTATGTCCTGCAGGTCAGAGGAGCCGTTGAGGTTGGAGAGCAGGTTTTTCTGCTCCAGGACAGCTGCCTTCTTGGGGAAGTCGTTGACATCCAGGTTGAGGTCGTAGACACTGAAACTGGCCCGGATGGAGTCCTTGATGGTATTCTTGATTTCCTGCAGCCGGCTGCTGAGGAAGCTGTTCACCCGCTCCAGCTCCAGCTCTGGCCACTCCAGTAGCTTCTCCTCAGCCTGCTCCCTGGCCTGGCTGGCTGCAGGGGCACGCTCTGCCCGCTTCTGGGCCTCTGCCTCCAGCTGGGCTTTCTCCTTCTCCTGCAACACAGGTGCCATGAGGATTGGCTGGGCTGGGCCACAGAACCACAGGCACAGGCCACGGAACTTTGCTCCAGCTCTGACAGCAATCCCAAGGGCTGCTGCTCAGCACAGCCACTCAAACTGTCACGTATCCCCCACGGGCACAGCAACAGCTGGACACTGCACACCAGCCACAGCTCTGGGCATGAGGCACCAGCAAAAGCCACCAGGGCACTGCCTCTCTCCACGATAGATACATGGTGTCAGAGATGTGGCACAGAGCAGGTAGGACACTGCAGTCCAAAGTGCCCAGGAGGGCTGGGCCACCCTCTGCAGGAACAGAGGCAGGGGAAGCCCTGCACAGGGCCAGGCACTGCTGTCACCTTAGGGGAGAGGGACATGGAGTTCAAGAAACCAAATGGATGAGAGGGAAAGAAGGTAAAGCCCAGCAAGGGGCGCAGCCCAGCACCCACCCAGCCTCACCTTCTTCTTCTGCTTGTGCCGTGCCCGCTTGGCCGCCTTGGCACTGTTCAAGGGCTTGGGCTCCGTGCTGTTGATGTAGTCCAGCAGCTCATCCACATTGCGGTGGTCCACAGCAGGCTCCCCCGAGCTGCTGTTGTGCCCCAGTTTCTGTGGCAGCTCCTCTTTCCTCTTGGTGAGGCGCGAGCGCAGCTTCTCCCGGATCTCGGCATAGTTGCGGCTCGTGGGAGCGGCCGGGGGCTGCGGGAGGGGAGTGCTGTCAGCCGGGGCAGGAACAGGAGGTGCAGCCAGCCCCAGCTCCCCCACCTGCCCCCACGACCTCCCCAGCCACTCCCTTCCTCACAGTCTCAGTGAGACAAGTCAGCACAGCCCCAGTGAGCTCTTCCAGCGTGAAGCCACAGGGCTTGGCCGGCCGCTCTGAGCCCTGGGGCTGGGCAGGCGGCTGCGAGTCGGGAGCAAGCGACCAGCGGGCTGATGAGGCAGCATGGAAACAAAGTAGGGGATGCACACGCCCGCAGGAAAACAGCCATGGCCAGACCTGCCCACCTCCGTACTCTGGGCGCACGGACTGTGTGACGTCTCACCACGGGGCGCAGCGCGAGGACCGGGGGTGGCTGCAGACCAGCCCCTCACTCACCGCGTTGTGGCCGAAGAACTCACAGTAGCAGCAGTCGCAGAACTTCCCATCTTTCTGGTTGGTGGAGGAGGAGGTGCAGGAACTGCGCTCCGAGCTGCTGTCCTCGTCCTCCCCGAGCCCCTCATCTGCCTCGCAGGGCTGTGGCGGGTGGCAGCTGGTACCGTTTGGGAATTTGTGCCCTTTGCAAGAAGGGTCCCTGAGAAGAAGGGGAGAAGGGTGAGAGGTGAGCAGGAGCCAAGGGGGGTCTCAAAAATTGCCCCACGCTACACGTGTAGGAACACCCCTCCCAGGGCAGCCTGTGCCCAGGCACAAGGATTTGTAGGGCAGACAAACCCCCTTCCCGCATCCTTCTCCTCCAGGGGAGATGCCAGAGGAGCCTGTGTCAGCAGACATCCGTAGCTCCTGGCCCCCAGGGCCTCTGGCAGGCAGGAGGCTGGCACAACAGAGCCCCAGCGAGCAGCATCTTGCCAGGCCCAGGGCTGGGAGCAGGGCAGGGACTGGTACTCACTGGGGGCAGGTAGCACAGGTGAGGAACACTGGGATTGCGTGCAGCTGCCAGACATCCCCACATGCAGGCAGGCCCAGCTCCCACAGGCACAGGCTGCCCAGCTCAGAGACAGGGAGGCCAGGGCACGTCCCACAGTGCCATCCCTCGAGCTCCAGCTCAGGACATGGCTGGCTCTCCACAGGGAGAGCTAATCAGCGGAGAAGAACCAGCATGCTCTCTTCAGGGGCACAGACAGCCCAGAGAGGGCCAGGGGAACAGGCGAGCAGAACAAGTCCACAGGCTTCATCTTCTCAAGGACCTTTGCTCAGTGCCATAGCTGCCCGTCGGGTCTCACTGACAAAGGTCCTGTTGGCCAACAGCAGGTTGACCAGGCGGTTCCTTTGGGTCTTTCAGCTGGAGGAGGAGCAAGCACAGCCTCTTCTGCACCACGGAACCAAAGGACAACAGCAGACAGAACACACGTGGAGAGAGAAAGAGCTCGACCCTCAGAGACCAGGGGTCTGCAGCAGCGCAACTGGCCCGCAAAGACAGTGGCTCCCTGCACCACCATGCCAGGGCAGCCGGTCCCTCCACAGGGAAAAGTGCATCCATGGGCAACAGAGGAGACAAAAGGGCGCACGGCCCAGTGAGCAGATGCTGGGATCAGGCAGGGCTCCTCTACTCACCTGTTGGTGCTGGGCAGCTGGTGGGAGGTGGGAGGAGGGATGAGTGAAGTGCTGCAGTGCCCGTTGCAGGGATGGGTGCAGCCCGACAGTGGGGGCGGCATCTTCAGCAGCGGCACGTTGGCAGGGGGCAGGTGGGGGCTCTTGCACGGCCCTGGGCTGTGAGAGGCCGTGCCAGCCGGAGGGGACTCGGACATCGGCTTTGGGGCTGCAGCCTGGGCACTGGCAGCAGGGAAGAGCGTGGCCTGCGAGGAGGAGCCCAGCGGGACGTGCGGCGGGGAGCCGAAGGGCCCCGGGTGTGGAGGTGTCTGCTTGGAGGGGATCAGCACCGGTGGCTGGGAGGGGAGGCCAGTGGGACTGTTGGGAGGAGCAGTGAGGTCGGAGTGCTGATGATGCTCTGAGGAGTGGAAGGCCTCACCTACAGAGGGGCAGGAACAGAGACAGTCAGACACTGGCTGGCTGTGTGGGCCAAGGCCCCGCTCGGAGCCACCCACTGCCTTTCCACAGCCACTTCTCGGTGGGACAAACCCTGCCTCCCCCACAGGCAGCGCAGTGCTCGGGACAGAAGCCATCCCTGCTTGCACGAGGCCTCAAGGTCACTATGCCTCCCCTGCAGGATTCAGCCATGCCCCACAAGGAGCAGGACAAGGGGAAACGCTCTGGAGCAGCAGGCTAGGAGACTGTGGCTGGCCCTGTCCCTGGGAACGCACCTGGTGGGGTGGCCCTCCGGCACAAGCTTTTGAACTGCTTCGGCAGCGTCTTGCAGAAGTCGAGTGAGGTAGGCAGAGGCGAGCCCGGGGCGGCACTGCTGGAGGTGGTGGAGGCCGCGTGGCTGTAGGGACAGGCCTTGAGCCCCGGCGCTACAGCTGGTGCCTGGCTGGCACACTCTGCAGACAGAGCGAGGCCGGGGTGCTTGTCGCCTGGAAGGAAAGAGGAGCTGGGCCCAAATCCCTCTGCCATTGCAAAGGGGCCCAGGCACGCTGCTGGCACTGGGAGTCAGAGGCCCAGCCTGTCCACCCTTTCCTACAAGGAAACCATCTAAGCCAAGAACTGGGCAGTAAGCTCTGCTCAACCCCATGGCCGGCTTCAACTCACCTAGTGTAGCTGCTGGGGCCCCGAGGGGGCTGCCCTGGGTGGCCCCATTGGTGTGCTGCGAGTTCCAGAGGCCCGAGAGCTTGTGAGCAGACAAGAACGAGCTGGGGTCCCAGTCCCCTGAGTTCCCATGGCACGAGGAGGAAGAAGAGGAGGAGGAGGAAGAAGAGGAGTGTGACCCACCCCCACAAGACTGTGACTTGCAGGATGTGTGGGATAACGAGACCTGCCAAGGAAAACACAGAGTGAACCAGCTGTGCGAGGAGGCTCTTGGCCCCAGAGTGTCAGCACCAAGACCCTCCACTACAGCAGGGGCTCAGCTCATGGGAACCACTTCTGTCACTGTCTTGGGGTGACAAACAGCCTGTCCATCAAATATCAACACAGCCTGGCTCCCAGGACATTCCAAGGGCCACATGCCTGCTCTGGTCCCACTCACACCAGGCCAGGATTAAATGAAGTCAGGCAGGAGGGAGCTCCTCTACCCGAGCTCCACACACAGGCAGGCACTTGCCCCAGCAGTCTCTGGGCAGACCTACACCACACAGGGAGCAGCCCTGGGGCCAGGGGACGCAGCATGACATGCAGTGGAGCGGGGCTGGCAGGAAAGCAGCGGCACTGTCAGCCTCTCCAGCCTGGCAGCTCCAAGCCAAGCCTGCCTGCTGGACGAGCCTCTGCGGCACCATGCGTTGCCCCACCACAGCCTCTGCCTGCTGAGACAGCGGTAACCCTGGGCAGGGCAGTGGAGGCTGGGATGTCTGGGGCATTTAGCTCAGAGCAAGAAGGGGATCCGCACACCCTGCTAGTGCCACAGCAAGGGCAGTGCCACACTCCCACAGCTGCAGCCCCGGCACTCCAACCCCAGCTCCGTGACCCCGTACCGCCAGGGCCTGCTCCTGCACCGCCCGTCGCTCTTCCTCCTCCACACTCTTCCGGCAGCTCTGGCAGATCCACAGTGGCATTTCTCCCAAGAGGTTCTGCACGAGCGTTGGCACGAAGTCCGGTGGCAGCCTCTCGCCCGGGGAAACCAGCCCATTGTGGGACGGCCCTCCCCAGTCCTTGCGCTCCCGGTGGCAGAGCAGGCAGCATGTCTGCACGGACTGGTTGGTGGTGGGCAGCACCTGAGGAAGGACGCACAGACTGTGAGTCACCCAGGTGTTGTGCGGTGCAGATGTGGGACAGATGAGGCAGCGAACGAGACCTTGGGACGCTGATACCAAATCAGGGAAATTCTTGTAGGCTACATGTGGCATTGCACCTTCTCCCACTGGAGCAGAGCAGCCTCAGGCTGCCCAGCTGCTGCCAGCCTGCCACGTGCCAGATGGGAGCGTTCTGGACCTCTGGGAAGATCACAGCGTGCCAAAGAGCCAGTCCTGCCACCAAGCAAGGCTGATAAGCCAGCAGCAACTCCCAGCACCACCTCTGGTACAGCGGGACCAAGAGAACTTGCACAGCAGAGCAAGACCCACAGAAATCCAACACGGGGATAGAAGGGTGGCTCTGGCAGCCTCAACTCTCAATCCTCGCCCAGCACTGAAACCCCCCCCACGGTGTCACCCGAGAGCCTAAAGCCCTCCCTCCCGCCTCTTTGTTCTGCACAGCCAGCGGTGCCGATGCGCCAGGGTGGGGTGCAGCCCCCCGTGCCACTTTGCTCTCTCCCCGCACGGGCACAGCCAGGCTGGGACTTCCCTGCAGGAGCTGGGCTGCATCCTGCGGGCTCGCTGGAGCCCTGACAGCCGTGACGAGCCCGGCGTGGCGCGGACGAGGGGGCCCCCATTGTCTGCCGGCGCGGCGGGGCCCCGCCACAATGAGCCGCGCATTGAACCGCTGCTGCCAAACAGATGGCGTCTGGAGGCTCAAGGTGAAGCAAAGGTCAGAGGCCAAGGAGAGCAGAGCGGGGGCACAGCCCCCTTGCCCACCCACAGCGAGGAAGGGGGCTGCCAGCCCACCCCGTGTCCCAGCTGACACGGCCACCGCGGCAGGAGACACCACGGCTATCCCCGACCCACCCAGTGCATCCATCTCCGGCGCCCATCCCCGGGTCCCTGCCCACCGCCCGGGACAGGTGGCGGCGGCCAGGTGTGTTCAGCGATCTCAGGCAGCGACAGGCGCGCTGGATGGAGATGCTGCAGCCACCTGCCATCGCCCAGTGGCGGAACCGGGGCCTCCCGCGGGGCGCTGTGGGAGCGCTCCGAGCCCCATCCGCAGGGATGCTCCGGGGCGGGGGTCGGGGCGGGGATGGGGCCCTGCCCCTGCCCCCCCTCCGCCCCGGGCCCTGCCCCATCCCCGCCCCGAACGGAACCCCCTCAGCGCCAGCGCCGTCCCGGCCGCGGCACTCCCCCAGTACCTGCGCGCTGCCTCTGCCCGGCTCCCCGCCGCTGCCCGCCGCCGCCGTCACCTCAGGCGGGGCGGGCGGTTCCGGTGGCGGTGGCGGCGGGGGAGGCCCGACGTCGGGACCCGCCACCCTGTCGCGGCGAGGCCCGGAGCCACCTGCCGCTGCTGCCGCCGCCGTCGCCGCTGCCGCCGTTGCCGCCTTGTTCCGCCGGCGAGTCATGGCGAGCCCGCCGCAGCCAGGACAACAGCCAATATGGCGGCGCGGCCCGTCCGGCCCCTGCCCGCGGGAAGGAGGGAGGGGGGAAGCGCTCGGTGAGGTGAAGCCGCCGCCGCCATCTTGCGAGAGGGCAGCGCTGCGCCCCCTGGCGGACAGGGGGAGCGGCGGCAGCGGGTCCCCCGGGTCCTAAAGGGCGCCGGTGAATGTGGAGCGGGATCGCATCCCGGGCTGGATCACCGGAGTGCAACTCCTTGGGTCCACATGGAAAGCGAGGGGTGTTAGATTAGGTATTGGGAAAAAATTGTTCCCTGTGAGGGTGGTGAGACACTGGTACAGGTTACCCAGAGAAGCTGTGGCTGCCCCATCCCTGGAAGTGTCCAAAGCCAGGTTGGACAGGGCTTCGAGCAACCTGGTGTAATGAAGGGTGTCCCTGCCCTAAACAGGGGGATGGAACAAGGTGATCTTTAAGGTCTCTTCCAACTCAAACCATTCTATGATTCTATGATTCCTGACCCTGCACAGAACCCCCCCAAAAATCCCACCATGTGTCTGAGAGCATTGTCCAAACACTCCTTGAACTCTGGCAGGTTTGCTGCTGTTACCATTTCGCTGGGGAGCCTATTCCAGTGCCCAACCATCCTTGGGTTGAAGAACCTTTTCTTAATATCCAACTTAAACCTCCCCTGACACAGCTCCAGCTGTTCCCTCGGGTCCTGTCACTGGTCACAGAGAGCAGAGATTAGAGCTGCCCCTCCACTGCCCCTTGTGAGGAAGCTGCAGACCCCTATGAAGTCTGACCTAGGTTTCCTCTTCTCCAGGCTGAACAGACCTCAGTTGTTCCTCATACAGCTTCCCCTCTAGACCCTTCACCATCCCTGCAGCCTCCTTTGGACACTCTCTAGTAGCCTTATGTCCTTCCTATATTGTGCTGCCCAAATCTGCTGGCAGCTGAGGGACAGGCAGGGCTCCAGGCTCGCTGAGCACACAGGGACACAGGACACAGCCACAGTCACGGGAGCCAGGATACACTGCCCGGCCGAAATTAGACCTGGAGCCCATGAGGAACACTGGCCCCTCAACACTAGGGCTAGTCCTGCACATGCACCTGTCCAGCACAGCCTGGGCACTGCAGGGCTGCCGTGACTCAGGGACTTCCTCAAGCCGAGGAGGTGCTGCCGTGTTTATCCAGCCATCCTCCACGAATTTTTTACCCATGAATCCACCCCATTAGGCTTTCAGCCACCTGAATTATCGGCGCCCACATCCTGTGGCCAGCAGTGCCAGATCTGGAGCAGACACCTCCTCTGGCACAGCCGGGGTGGGGGTGCTGTTCCCAGCACCCCGAGCACCCCCTGGAACCCTTCCTTGGCCACTCGGTGCCTTCTTCTCCCACCGAGGGGCTGCTTTATTCACTTCCCACTGCATCCCCCTGCTCCACACTCCATGTCCTGCACAGTAAAGGTGTCGGCGGGTGCCTCCCCTGGTGCCCCCCCTGGTGCCCCCCATCATTCAGGGGATCTCTGGGGTATCCCTGTCCCCTGAAGGTTGGGCTGCGGGAAAAGGGGAACCGGGACGGGACAACCGGGGATGCAGCCGGGGATTGGAGCCAGGAACGGGGGACCAGGAAGTGGAGCCGGCGGTGAAACCCATCCCGCCCCACGGGAGACGCACCCTCACCCTTCCCATCACAGAGAACCGGTCCGTCGAGGCGCGGACGGCTCGTCCCGGTGCCGGCACTGGGCGGACACCGCTCCGATCCGCCCCCACGGGCGGTGCCCGGTACCGACCCGCCCCGTCGGCGAGCGGCGGGCGCGGGGAACCGGGCGGCGGCAGAGCCACGGGACGCGCCATGCTGCCCGCTGCCCTCCGCCGGTGGCTCCGCCGACCCAAGGTGGCGGGGGTCCCCCGGGGTGGAGCGGGAGGAGGAAGCTGGGGGACTCCCGCGGACCTTTCCCGGTGTTTACAGCCGTGCACGGATCCGTGCCCGCGCTGCCAGGATGCGGCTGAACTTGTTCGTCCTGCTCTGCCCCCGGGGAAACTGAGGCACGGGTGGGTGGGGAGGGCGGCTCTCCCCGGGAGGAGTCAGAGCTGCTGTGGGAGGGTCCCACGTACCTGCCCTAGTGGGCGTTTGTGGATCCATGGGGCCCAAACCTCCCTGCTTTGCTTGGGGGATTTGGGATCCTTCTGGCCCAGCACACGGGGTGCTCCTGCCATCACCCCTCTGTGCTCTTCCCGCAGCGCTCCGACCCTCGCCTGCTCTCCCAGTTCTTCTTTGCCGACGAGAGGGTGACAGGGGTGGTGGCCGAGATCAACGGGCTGGATGCCGAACTGGACCCACAGCAGTACCTGGTGCTCCTCAACCAGCTCCACCTCAGCCAGGTACAGGGACAGCCAGGACCCCCGTGGGACTTGGTCCCCTGGGACACCACGGGTGACATCCATGCCCTCCCCAGGCTCACCTGCTGGCCATCCTGGACCGGATCATGGAGGAGTGCATCCCCACGCAGCGGCACAGCCGGGACTACCTGGTCAAGTTCCCCGAGGAGCTCTTGGTGGACAACTTGGGGAACCACATGCTGTTTGCTGCTGAGGTGAGCCCAGGGATGCTGTCTGGGAGGTCTGGTTCTCTGAGGCTGGGGGGCAATGGGCCCCCCACCACCAGCTGACCCTGGGGTTAGGGGCTGCACTGCCCTGGGTGCTGGCTCCTGATGGTCCCTGTCCCAGCAGTGTCTCCTGGCTGGGACCTTCCCGGAGGTGGAGGAGGCGGACAGGGCACAGCTGCGGCCCCAGGCCAGGAACCTGCTGTGCAGCCTGGAGCTGGTGCGGACAGTGCTGCGGGAACAGAGCCTGAGCCAGCCCAACTCCTACCCAGAGCCCGTCCAGGCTGTGCTTATCCAGTTCGACCGGCTCTTTGCAGAATTCGAGCTGAGGTGGGGGCCAGGGCTGGGGTGGTGGGGGCCTGTACCAGGACTGGAGGGGCCTCACACTCCCTGCATCTCTCCAGCTATGTGTCCTCGCTGGTGGCAGTGAAGTCTCCCGAGGAGATCTACAGGCAGCAGGAGATCATTGTGCTGTTCTGTGAGACGGTGGAGAGGTGAGTGAAGGGCACCGCACATCAGGTCGGGGTAGCAGGGACCCCAGCCCCAAGGATGGGCAGTGTCCTGAGGCTCAGCCCCACTGTAAGGGAGTGTGTGTGTCCCCAGAGCCCTGCGCCTGGGCTACCTGACCCAGGAGATGATCGATGGCTACGAACCGCTGCTGATGTTCACCATCCCTCGCTTGGCCATTATCAGGTGGGTGCAGCCCCTGGAGAAGGGGGGATGTTCCCTGCCCTGTACCAGCCCCTTCTCTCCATGGGGAACTGGGGTCCTGGGCAATCCCCCATGTAAGTGAGCTCTGTCCCCTCACAGCGGCCTCCTCATCTACCCTGAGGGTCCCCTCAGCCTGGAGCGGAGCCCTGAGGAGATGTCCCGGGTCTTCAGCCCCTTCTACAACCTCCTGAAGAAGATCAGGTGTGCAGTGGGGGGCGATGGGTGGGGCCATGGGACAGCAGGGGGGCCATGACATGGGGTTGATGCCATCCCCTTGCCTCAGGGAGCTGCTGCGGGTGCTGTCAGTGGAGGAGCTCTGGCTGCTGGAGAGGAGCCTGTGCACCGCCGAACCAGAGGATCCCTGTGGTCCGGACATCGCCCCAGTGTGGGGAGCAGCTGTGCCCAGAGAGGACCCCCCTGCTCCCTTTGGTCTCCCGGAGGTCCCTTGTGCCACACCACCAGCCCTCACCTGCACGACGCTACTGGGACCCTCTGGTGCTGTCGACAACCCAAGCACCGACTGGCTGTGGGGGTGTGTGGTGGGCAGGAAGCGGGGCCGAGATGGCAGATCCCTGTCCACTGGGACAGGACATCTCACACCACCCCTAGGGTAACTGTGACCTGCCCTCCATGCAGCCCCCAGATCCCCGGGAGCAGCCCAGGGATAGGTGCCACCCCGGGTGCCCGCTGCTCAGAGCTGCGCTGCCGGTACAGCAGCACCAAGGACATGCTGCACACCCTCTTTGTCTGCATCTCTGGTGAGTGACCCCCGAGACCCCCTAAGCACCCTGAGCTCCCCAGCACCCTGACCCCCCACCCTTCTGGTGCAGGGGTTGCCGATCAGCTCCAGACCAACTTTGCCAGTGACATGCGGAACATCTTGAAAACGGTCTTCAAGATCGTGGCCTCGCAGGCGGAGCCCTTGGAGGAGCCGAGTGCCAGCCGTGAGTAATCCCCAGAGAGTGAGAGATTGCTCCTCTGCCCTGCCCAGTGCCCATCCCTGGTGAGACAAGGCCACAGCCCCAGGCATGGGGAGGACGTGGCCATACTGCCTGTCCCTGGTTTGGCTGTTCCACCATAGCCCTTGTCCCTGCAGGAGAGAAGGATGATGACTCCTGTGTGGCAGATGCTCCTCGCGTGGCCGACTGCCCACTGTGCTCCAGCCCCACGGAGGCTGCCGGGCTCCGGAGGGCAGGTAAGGGGCTGCCCAGGTGCCATGGCTCTGGGGCAGGTGTGAGGCTGGGCCTGATCCTGCCCCCATCCTGCCTGAGGGGGTCTGGCTTTGAGGGGGGCTGGCACAGGCAGGTTTTACCAATATGTTTTGCCCAGCAGGCACTCACCGCCTGCCCGAGTGGGTGCCCGACAGCACGTGCAGCCAGTGCTCTGCCTGCCGCTCGCCCTTCACCCTGCTGCGCCGCCGGCACCACTGCCGCAGCTGTGGGAAGGTAGGATGGGGCTGGGCTGGGGCGTGTGGGGTCCCTGAGGGACCCGGCTCTGCTCAGCCCCCCTCTGGCCCTCTCCTGCAGATCTTCTGTGCCCGCTGCTCACCGCACGCCGCGGCACTGCCGCACTACGGCCACACCAAACCCGTCCGTGTCTGCACCCACTGCTACACCACACACCTCTCACCCACATCCCAGTGCGCCCGGAGCCAATGAAAGCCCCTCTGCCACAGCTGCATCTGCAGGAGGCCATGCACCAGGGGCAAGGGGCCGTTCTGGGGCTGCTGGGCAGCTCTTCAGCCCTATGACTGCTGTCAGACCTGGGTGGGCACGACGGCAGGACCCCCCCACATGGCGGTAGGACTCCCCCTCACACAGGGGCAGGACCCCACAGACGGCGGCAGCCCACACCTCGTGCTGGCAGGCCAGGGTCACGGTGGGCGCAGGACCGCCCCTCCCAATGCACCGTGGCCGTGCCCTGCTTTCAGTGAACCGCGTGCTGCCGCCGTGCACCTGCCCCCCCGGCTGGAAATGTGCTTCGTGGTGGTTTTTTTTCAGGTGAACTTTGGCTGTTGTTGGGCCCGGGGCAGAGTCTCCCCCCCCACCCCGCGGCCTGGCCTGAGAAGGTGCAAACAGCCCTCACATGACGGCGGGTGCCCCAGGGCCGCCCGTGCAGTGCAGTGCCGTGCCCGGTGGCCCGACGCTCCCCTGCCCTCCCTTCCCCACTGCCTGCACCCGATGGATTTTAATAAAGAGATAAGCCCGCCTGGCTGGGCCGCGTTGCACTGGTTTCCCGGGGCGGGGAAGGGGGGAGCGGGGCGGGCTAGTGGTCGAAGCCAGTGTGGGAACACCCGTGGGCGCGGTGGGGCGATGAAGGGCTGGGGGTGTCTCGAGCGGTCTGGGGATGGCGGGGGTGTGAGCGCTCCCCGCCCGGCTCCCATGGGCGGGCAGGGGCGACCCGCGCCCCGGGTGTCTCCGGACACGCACGTGGGCAGACACGGGAGCACTTCCCGGGGGGCGCGGCCACGGCGTGGTAATTAATTAACCACCGCGGGGGCCGTGGCTTTTCAAGGGGGGCGTGTCCCGCTCGGGCCCCGCCCCCCGATTCAAATTTGAAGCACGAGCTTTCCCGCCCAAAGTTGTTTGCCCGCCGTGGTGACGTCAGCGGCGCGCGGTGCCCCGCAGCCAATCAGCGCGCGGCCCTCGCCCCCCTCCCGCCATGGAGCCCGCGGCCACCACCAGCATCCAGGTGCTGCTCCAGGCGGCCGAGTTCCTGGAGCACCGGGACCACCGCGACCCGCCCGGCCTGGCCGAGGCCGAGCACGGCTACGCCTCGCTCTGCCCCGCCCGATCGCGCCGGGCCGTGAGCAGCGTCAGGTGGGCGGCGGGAGAGTGGGTGGGTGGGTGGCGGTGACCGGCGGCGCCGGTGCTGATCGCCGGCGGCTCTTCCTCCCGCAGGTCGGTGCACAACGCGCTGGAGAAGCACAGGTACCAGGGCGTGCGGGGGGAGCGGCGGGGCAGGGGGTGGCTCTGCCCGTGCGCCCACCCCCGGGCTGACCGCCGTGTCGTCCCCCTCCCGCCCGGCCGTAGGAGAGCCCAGCTCCGGTGCTGCTTGGAGCGGCTGAAACAGCAGGTGCCGGTGGCCGCGGGGCCGGCCCGTCCCACCACGCTGAGCCTCCTGCACCGTGCCCGGCTTCACATCCAGGTGAGGGGGGATGACCCCGGTACCACTTGGGGGACCCCGTGTGGCAACAGGCCCGCCCAGCTCTGCCCCGCTCATGGCTCGCTGGGTCCCCGCAGAGGCTGGAGGAGCAGGAGCTGAGGGCACGGAGGGCCAAGGACCGGCTGCGAGACCGGCAGCGGAGCCTGCGGCGGCGGCTGGAATGGCTGCTCCTACCCACCGACGGGGAACGGGCACGGGCTGACAGCCTAGACTCATCCCAGCTCTCGGAGCCCTCCGAGGGAGGTAAGGGAGGGGAAGGATGGAGGGCGGGCAGGAAAGGAAAAGCAGCCGGGGTCCTGACTTGGGCTCCCCCCTGGTGCCCAGAGGATGCCGAGGTAGAGGTGGATGGCGTGGTGTTCGGTGGGGAACTGCTGCACGCCTTCGGCACCGGGAGGGACCACAGCTACTCCAGCCTCCACAGCCCGGAATCCTGACAGGGCCCACTGCCTTCCCTGCACTGCCTGCCCGCCTCCTTCCTGCTGGAAATGCAGCCTCCCTGGCCTCATCACAGCCAGGATAAGGGGCCACAGGTGGGGGTGAGCACCCAGCTTGGCCCCCAGCAGCTGGGCTGCTGGGCAGCACTGGCTGTGGCACTGGGTGCACGGGGCTGGCACTGCACTGTGGCACCCACTGTGAGTGCACTGCAAAGCACTGGGAGAGGCACTGGAATAGGGCCCAGCTGTCATGGGGAAACCCTCACGCCTCCCCCTGTGCACCGCCAGGCAGGCTGGGGGCTGCTTGGCACAGGCATGTGGCAGCGCTGCCCACTGCAGACATGGCTACAGGAAGGCTGTCCTACCCCTGGAGAGACAGAAAGGGGAAACAAGTGCATTAAGCAACCTGCCTTCATGCTCCCACAGGCACCCTGCTCTTTTGTACAGACCCCACACTTTTATAGTAAAGGCACTTGGTAAAACCCTGGCCTGTGTCTTCCCTGTGATCCTGGCAGCAGGCTGGACCCCCAGAGTGGAGGGCAGCACTGGGCTCTGCTCTAGCCAGGCCAGTCCCAGTCAAATCAGAGGTGGCAGTAGATTCTTTAATGATAATTACATCTCAGAAAGGGTCTAACAGCAGCTGATTGTCAGACTTGTACAGTTTCTTTAAAAATATAAAATCTAAGGAGATTCCTATCTGTCCTGGTGCAGCTGGCCCCTCACACGTACTGCTTCTTCTTGGTGGCTGCCTTGCTCGCCAGGTCCTTGGCTTTCTCTGTAGCAGCCAGAGCTGTCTCCTTGGCTTTCTCGGTCGCTTCCTTGGCAGTCTCCACCAGTGTTTTGGATGGAGCTTCTCCTATAACACGGAAGCTGTTAACCCAGCCCTGCCCCGGCACTGGAGTGCCAGCCAGACCTGCCCAGCCACCTCGGCACCAAGGAGCTTCCCCACGCAGATGAGCCTGGTGCTCCTGACCCCGGCACGTCAGGGCACGTCGCACAGGGGAACCACAGGCACGTGACTGCTGCCCTGTCACATCCCGTCCTGCCTGCACTGCGCTCCACCCCTGCCCGGCCCTGCAATCACTGGCCGGCTGCTCCACTCAGGAAGGGCAGGCTGTGCCAAGGCATGGGGCAAAGGCAACGGGGGAGGATTTCACAGTCAGATCAGTTCAAGCTGCGACCTGCCCATGGACTGGAGTGTTCCCAGTGTGACCTCTAACTCCAAGAGACCCGTCCCCGTCAGCCCCAGCCTGCCCCTGGTGCCCACCTTGCATTCTTGCTAGCACGTATTCAAATCCCTTAGTGCTCTTGGTCACGTTGCTTTTGAACCTGGCCAGACCAAACTCCTGCAAGGGAAAAGTCAGTGAAGGTGCAAGCCCAGCTCCCTGTCACACACAGCCCCTGAGGCTTTTGTCCCAGCTTGAGAAGTCACAAACAGTGACTTTGACAGTGATGGTTCTGGGTGCCCAAAGAGCTCATAAGGGCTGGGGGAACAAGGGGAAAGGGTGTAAAAACCATCACAAGGAATGGGTAGAGAAAGGGGGAGCAGCAGCTTTAGGGGGGCACACAGTGCTGCTCGAGCAGTGCTCACCTGGATGGCCCGCGAGACGCCAAACAGGCTGGAGGATACCCAGGCCTCTCGCTTGACCTCGGTCCAGTTGCTGTTCTCCGGGTTCACCCGGTACACGCAGCGCTCCTCCACCACCTGCAGGAGGCACAGCCCGGCTGTAGGCACCGCTGGGCCCCCTCCACCCCTCTGCGCCCTCCCGCCTGCGGCACCTACCATGAGACGGGCGTGGTTGATGTTCCAGGTGAACGTGGTCATGGTCCGGTTCTTGGGGTCCACGATAGAGTCCTCCAGGATGTAGACGGAGTGGGCGACGTTAGCTGGGAAGAACCGCTCAGCCCAGCGCGGCATCCGGTTGGTCTTGGTCAGGAGCCGCCGCGACAGCAGCTTGTGGTCCGGTGTCACCTCCCGGTGCACGATGTCTTCGGTCAGGACATGTTTGCTAAAACGGCGGAAGAAAACATCAAGCCCTGCTCCTTCCCGGCCAGGCCTGCCCGGGGCAGGGAACCATCAGGCACCGTGGGATTAAGGGAGGGGGAAACCAGCTCGCCGCTGTGTGCACCCATCCCAGAAGGCTGGAGGGGGACGAGCAGAGCCCCCGCGGGACCCCCGGGGAAAGGGCCGGGC
>NW_020924845.1:0-2145 GCF_003984885.1 Neopelma chrysocephalum | reverse complement strand
GAGGGGGCAGAGCTACCTCCTCCCTCGCTCCTATGGGTGGGGTGGGGTGGCGCAGGGGCCAGAAGAGACTGGTCAGTTCCCGGGCTTCCCCCCCCCGCCAGACTTTGGGCGTTTGTGTTCCTACGCCTAAAAGTTGGGTTGCTGCTAGCAGTGTGAGCGGGGGGTGTGTGTTGGTGTTATGTGCTTGTGTTGTCCGTTCATGGGCTCTGTGTAGTGCAGACATTATGATTTGCCAAGCTGGGAAGGCGTTGTTAGCTTGGGGGTCTCCCCCCTAAGCTTTTAGCTTTATGAGGTTCCTTATTTTTTGCTATATTTGTATGTGAAGGGCTTCAACTAATGGCAGTTCAGGGATAGCTGTTTTAATAAAACGTACAAGCTCTGTCAGTTTGGCCCTCGTGGCTTGTATATGATATGGTTTAAGAAGGATAGCCAGTGCATCTGTGTCTTGTGAGATGTCGGTGGAGAAAAAACTTCCCATTTTACCTTTTTCTCGGTGCTGTGGACGCACGCGGGCAGAAGCTCTTTGTGTAGTTGCTGGCTACTCCCAGATTCTGGTCGGCTGGTTTCCCCGGCTCAGCGGCGGTGGCGGCAGCGGTGAGCGACGAGGCTCCTTCTCAGCGCGGGCGGGCGGCGGCAGGCGCGGTGTACTCGGTCTCCGGCGGCAGGCGCGGCGTGCTTGGTCTCTGGCGGTGGCTGGGGCTCCGGCGGGGGCTGGCGCTCTGGTGAAAAGCGGTGACGAAATGGCGTTCCGGCACGAAAAGCGGCAGCAGGTTCCCTCTGGGTTTGCGGCAGCTTGCGGTGGTTTTTCCTCGATTCGGAGGGTCGGCGCAGTCGTTACAGACGGCCGGGGGTCGGCGGGAAGTGGCTCCGGGGGTCCTGCGACTCGCTAGGCGACGTGGGGTCCGGGGACTGCGGGACGCGGTCGGCGCGGGGCTCGGCAGAAGCGGCGACGAACGCGTGCAGGAGTGGTGAGTGGCGTGGAGCTGCAGGGCTTTCCGCTAGGCAGAGAGCCGATGCGGGGGTCGTGCGGTGGGGTTGGGGTGGAATGGGCAGCGGCGGGGCCGGCCCGGTGTGACTGGCTTGGCCGCGGCGGCGGGGCGGCAGGGGTTTTCCAGCGGTTTCAGCGTGTTCCACCACCCGGGATTTCCGAGCTGCGGACACGCTGCCGCTCAGGGAGCAGTCCTAGCCACGCGGGCTGCCTCTTAGCTGGACTCACCGCTTTGGTGTTGTGTTGGACCCTTTCCGCTCTCTCTGGCTGCCTGCCGCTCCTATCTGTTGGTGTGTTCTTCTTTCTTCTTTCTTCCTGTTTTTGTGCACTTTTCTCTATAATTTTTTGAGTTCACTAACTACCTTTCGTTCCTTGGACGCCGCCAAGGCAACGATTAAAGACGTCTTGGTTTTTTTTGATCAAAAAACTCTCACCTCATAGAACTGAAGTGATAACTGGAGTTTTACTGATATATATCCTGTTACAGGTTAAGCTATCTAACCTATTATAGGTTCGGTCCCGGTTCGGGCGCCAGTTGTAGCGTACACGTGTCGCTGCCTTTATATGATAAAGAAATACTGCACACTCTGCGGAGGTGGTGGAATCAGAGAGTGTTTTATTTGAATCTCCCGCTCCCTTTTATATCCCTGAACCATGTGATCTCCTTATCCAACAGGGTTGTAAATCTCGGTGCATGCTCCTCTGGGCGTCTCTGCCCTGGTACGTCCCCTCGTACCTCAGACACGCCCCTACAAACCCCTGTTCCTCTTCTCTCTCCATGTCTCCCCTCACAGCTCCCCTCCTATAATCTCCAGCTGCCAAGGCCCCTGTTTTTGAGGGGCATTCCTAGGCTGCTGTCCCCCCATTCTTTATAAATGAAGTGCCAAGAGCCCCAAGTGCAGAGAGGTCTTCAGGGAATCAGTGCCAAGAGCTGCCTGTGTCTGCCTGTGTTCCCTGCAGTTCTCCTTCCTGTTCTCCCCTGGGCTGGAGAGACCTGCCTGCCCTGGCTTTATTGGAGCAGAGGGCTGTGATTAAATTTGTCCAGAAGGGATGTTCACAGACACTCGTTTTCTGACAGGCTGTGCCATTTTCCTTTTGCCTTTCCCAAGTTTTTCCAAGTGCTGCCCAGCACGGGGATCTGTGTGCTGGGACAGTGA
>NW_020924844.1:5535-5629 GCF_003984885.1 Neopelma chrysocephalum | reverse complement strand
GGTGTGTCCCAGGTGTCCCCAGGTGTCCCAGGTATCCCCAGGTGTGTTCCAGGTGTGTCCCAGGTGTCCCAGGTATCCCCAGGTGTGTTCCAGG
>NW_020924844.1:3078-5525 GCF_003984885.1 Neopelma chrysocephalum | reverse complement strand
GGTGTGTCCCAGGTGTCCCAGGTATCCCCAGGTGTGTTCCAGGTATCCCCAGGTGTGCCCAGGTGTGTCCCAGGTGTGCCCAGGTGTCTCAGGTGTTACCTCATCGCTGACCAGGACGTGGATCCCGGTGGGTCCCTGTTTGTGGATCTGCTGGATCTGGTGGGCGGAGACGCGGAACAGGTGAGCCAACTTCTCTGAGAGCTCGGCCGCCGTCAGCTCCTCCAGGTACACGGCGTGGTACACTGCAGGGGAGACAGGGACATACACCTGAGACAGGTACATACACCTGAGACAGGGACACCTGACACAGGTACATACACCTGAGACAGGTACATACACCTGAGACAGGTACACCTGAGACAGGTGTGCCACCTGAGCTCCTCCAGGTACACCCCATGGTACACTGCAGGGGAGACAGGTACACCTGAGACAGGTACATACACCTGAGACAGGTACATACACCTGAGACAGGTGTGCCACCTGAGCTCCTCCAGGTACCCCGTGTGGTACACTGCAGGGGAGACACACAGGTGAGACAGAGACACCCATCCCCAGGTGTGCTCCCAGGTGTGTCCAAGGTGTGCTCCCAAGTGTGTCTGAGGTGTGCTCTCAGGTGTGTCCGAGGTGTGCTCTCAGGTGTGTTCCCCCACTCCCAGGTGTGTCCCAGGTGTGTCCCAGGTGTGCTCCTCCATTCCCAGGTGTGTCCCAGGTGTGTCCCAGGTGTGCCCCCCCATTCCCAGGTGTGTCCCAGGTGTGCCCCCCCATTCCCAGGTGTGTCCCAGGTGTGTCCCAGGTGTTCCCAGGTGTGTCCCAGGTGTCCCCCCCTCACCGAAGAAGGTTCCAGCTCCCTCCCCGTCCTCGGGCTCAGTCCTGGGGTCCCTCCCGTGCCGGGGGTCCCCCCCCTGTGCCGACTCCTGGCACACGTAGAGCGTCAGCCGGGGCCGCACCTGCCTGCAGGGGGGAGGGACAGGGGAGGGACAGGGTTAGCTCAGGGTTAGGGTTTGATCCCAAATTCCCGGATTTGATCCCAAATTCCCGGATTTGACCCCAAATTCCCGGGTTTCCCCCCGTACCTGCCCTTGAGGGCGTTGAAGAGCCGGATGCCGTCGGCGGGGCCGCAGATCTGGATCACGTCGTCCCTGCTCAGCTTCAGCAGGTCGGCCCCTGCACAGCCCAAAGTACCCCAAAATCACCCCAAAATCAACCCAAACTGACCCAAAAAACCCACATTTTTCAGCCCCCAAAAATCTGCATTTTACGCCCCAAACCCCGCATTTTTCAGCCCCAGAAGATGCATTTTTCTGCCCCAAAATCTGCATTTTTCTGCCCCAAATCCCCATTTTTCAGCTCCAAAATCCCCATTTTTCACCTTTTTTTCCCCTAAAATCACCTGGCACAGGTGAGGGGGGAACTGGCACAGGTGAGGGGGGACACCTGGCCCAGATGAGACACGTGGCCCAGGTGAGAGCTGTGCCCTGTGCCAGGTGTGCCCGTGGCCCAGGTGAGAGCTGTGCCCCAGCTCAGGTGTGCCTGTGCCAGGTGAGAGCTGTGCCCTGTGCCAGGTGTGTCCGTGCCAGGTGAGGGCTGTGCCCTGTGCCAGGTGTGGGGCGGGCACTCACCTGAGAAGTTGCGGAAGAGCCGCGCGAAGGGGCCGAAGCGCTGCCGGTGCAGCCACTGCTGGGCCTCCTGCGGCGTCCAGGTGGGCAGCAGCGTCTGCGGGCACAGGTGGGCACAGGTGACCCGGCAGCAGGGTCTGGGGGCACAGGTGGGCACAGGTGACCCGGCAGCAGGGTCTGGGGGCACAGGTGGGCACAGGTGACCCGGCAGCAGGGTCTGCGGGCACAGGTGGGCACAGGTGGCCTGGCAGCCTGGCCAGGTGACCTGGAGGGTTTCCACCAAGGCAGGAGCACAGGTGGGCACAGGTGAGCTCAGGGTGGGCAATGCCAGGTGGGCAGCGGGGTCTGACAGGGGGGCACAGAAGGACTGAGGCCTCCCAGGTGTCCCCAGGTGTTCCCAGGTATCTCCAGGTGTCCCCAGGTGTTCTCAGGTATCTCCAGGTGTTCCCAGGTGCTCCCAGGTATCTCCAGGTGTCCCCAGGTGTTCTCAGGTATCCCCAAGTGCTCCCAGGTATTCCCAGGTCTCTCCAGGTGTTCCCAAGTGTCTCCAGGTGTTCCCAGGTGTCCCCAGGTATTCCCAGGTGTTCCCAGGTGTCCCCAGCTGTTCCCAGGTGTCCCCAGGTGTTCCCAGGTGTGTCCCAGGTGTCCCTGGGTGTTCCCAGGTATATCCCCTCCCCTCAGGTGTGTCCCAGGTGTCCCAGGTGTGTCCCAGGTGTCCCCAGGTGTGTCCCAGGTGTGTCCCCAGGTGTGTCCCAGGTTTGTCCCAGGTGTGTCCCCAGGTGTGTCCCAGCTGTCCCCAGGTGTGTCCCAGGTGTGTCCCCAGGTGTCCCC
>NW_020924844.1:2209-2978 GCF_003984885.1 Neopelma chrysocephalum | reverse complement strand
GGGATGGGACTGGGAGGAGACTGGGGGCACTGGGAGGAGACTGAGGGCACTGGGATGGGACTGGGATGGGACTGGGGAGACTGGGGGCACGGGGAGGAGACTGGGATGGGACTGGGATGATACTGGGGAGACTGGGGGCACTGGGATGATACTCGGGAGACTGGGATGAGACTGGGGGCACTGGGAGGAGACTGGGGTCAGTGCAAGTGGGATAACAGGATCACTGGGATACTGGGGTCAGTCTCACTGGGATACTGGGATCACTGGGGTCACTGTCCCTGACATACTGGGGTTCCTGGAATGTCTCTGGGTCACTGGGATGATACTGGAGGGATACTGGGGTCACTGGGATACTGGGGTCACTGGGATATTGGGGTCAGTCCCAGGGGGATACTGGGGGCACTGGGATGATATTGGGGTGATCCAGGGGTCCCCCTTCCAGCATTCCCAGTCCCACCCCAACATTCCCAGCCCATCCCATCACTCCCAGTGCCCCATCTCAGCATTCCCAGTCTATCCTCGTACTCCCAGTCCATCCCAGTGTTTCCAGTCCCCCATCTCAACATTCCCAGTCCCACCCCAGCATTCCCAGTGCCCCATCTCAGCATTCCCAGTCCATCCCGGCACTCCCAGTCCATCCCAGTCCATCCCAGTGTTCCCAGTCCATCCCAGTGCTCCCAGTCCATCCCAGTCCATCTTGGTGTTCCCAGTCCATCCCAGCATTCCCAGTCCATCCCAGCGTTCCCAGTCCATCCCAATGTTCCCAGTC
>NW_020924844.1:642-2109 GCF_003984885.1 Neopelma chrysocephalum | reverse complement strand
CCAGTGTTCCCAGTCCATCCCGGTGTTCCCAGTCCATCCCAGTGTTCCCAGTCCATCCCGGTGTTCCCAGTCCATCCCAGTGTTCTCAGTCCATCCCAGTCCATCCCGGTGTTCCCAGTCCATCCCAGTGTTCCCAGTCCATCCCGGTGTTCCCAGTCCATCCCAGCACTCCCAGTCCATCCCAGTCCCCCCCCAGTCCCACCAGTCCCCCCCAGTGTTCCCAGTTTGTCTCACCCGTCCCCCAGGCTGAAGGTGCCGTGGGAGTTGTTGAATCCCGGGGACGGAGCACTGGGAACGTACGGAACGTCCGGCCAGGGGGAGCACTGGGGGCACACGGGGGACAGGTGAGCACAGGTGAGGGACAGGTGAGGGATAGGTGAGGGACAGGTGAGGGACATCCGGCCAGGGGGAGCACTGAGGGCACAGGGGAGGGACAGGTGAGCACAGGTGAGGGACAGGTGGGTACAGGTGAGGGACATCCGGCTGGGGGGAGCACTGAGGGCACAGGGGAGGGACAGGTGAGCACAGGTGAGGGACAGGTGGGTACAGGTGAGGGACATCCGGCTGGGGGGAGCACTGAGGGCACAGGAGTGCCAGGTGAGCACAGGTGTGCCAGGTGTGCCAGGTGAGCACAGGTGGGTACAGGTGAGCACAGTTGAGCACAGGGGAGCAAAGGTGGGGACAGGTGAGCACAGGGGAGGGACAGGTGAGGGACAGGTGAGCACAGGTGAGGGACATCCGGCCAGGGGGAGCACTGAGGGCACAGGGGAGGGACAGGTGAGCACAGGTGTGCCAGGGGAGCACAGGTGGGTACAGGTGTGCCAGGTGAGCACAGGGGAGCACAGGTGAGCACAGGTGAGAACAGGGGAGCACAGGGGAGCACAGGTGAGCACAGGGGGGACAGGTGAGGGACAGGTGAGCACAGGGGAGCACAGGTGTGCCAGGTGAGCACAGGTGAGCACAGGTGTGCCAGGTGTGCCAGGTGAGCATAGGGGAGCACAGGTGTGCCAGGTGTGTCAGGTGAGCACAGGTGGGTACAGGTGTGCCAGGTGAGCTCACCTCGGTCAGGATGGTGGTCTCGTAGGAGGGTTGATATTTCTCCTTCTCGTGGGCCGTTCGCTTCTCCATCTTCTCCCGATCCGTCTTCTGCTTCCGGTCGGCGCCTTTGGGCTGCCACAGGGACATGGCACAGGTGTGAGCACAGGTGTGTGCCCAGGTGTGAGCACAGGTGTGGGCACAGAGGACACAGCACAGGTGTGCCCACAGGTGTGCACCCAGGTGTGTGCACAGATGACACAGGTGTGGCCACAGGTGTGTGCCCAGGTGTGTGCAGGGTGGTCACAGGCGTGTGCCCAGGTGTGTGCCCAGGGGACACAGGTGTGTGCCCAGGTGTGTGCACAGGTGTGTGTACAGAGGACACAGGTGTGTGCCCAGGTGTGTGCACAGGTGTGTGCCCAGGGGACATAG
>NW_020924844.1:0-632 GCF_003984885.1 Neopelma chrysocephalum | reverse complement strand
AGGTGTGTGCCCAGGGGACATAGGTGTGTGCCCAGGTGTGTGCCCAGGTGTGTGCAGGCTGGTCACAGGTGTGTGCCCCGGTGTGTGCCCAGGTGATCCCAGCTGACCCCAGGTGATCCTGGGTGACCCCAGGTGATCCCAGCTGACCCCAGGTGATCCTGGGTGACCCCAGGTGACCCCAGGTGATCCCAGGTGACCCCAGGTGATCCAGGGTGACCCCAGGTGACCCCAGGTGATCCAGGCTGACCCCAGGTAACCCCGGGTGACCCCAGGTGACCCCAGGTGGCCGCGGGTGGGCGTGGCCGTACCTTGAAGACCTTGATCTGGCAGCTGGCCGAGTGCAGGTGTTCGCTGTAGTCGCCGCCGTGGCCCTGGCGGAAGGTGTCGATCTGCACCCGGAACGGGACCCCCTTCTCACCCCCGTGCTTGCGCAGCGTGAACTCCGTGCTGATGCAGTGCACCTGCACAGGTGGGACCAGGTGAGACCAGGGCAGGGGGCACACCTGGGCACAGCTGGGAGGGCAGGGGAGGGGTGGGAACAGCTGGCACAGGTGGGAATGCAGGGGAGGGGCTGGGAACACCTGGGCACAGGTGGGAATGCAGGGGAGGGGCTGGGAACACCTGGGCACAGG
>NW_020924843.1:5824-7481 GCF_003984885.1 Neopelma chrysocephalum | reverse complement strand
TGGGGGCACAGGGGTGTGTTACCCCCCAGAGAGGGTCACTGAGGTCACAGGGGGGCACTGATCCCCCAGAAAGGGTCACTGGGGGCACAGGGGGGCATTGATCCCCCAGAAAGGGTCACTGAGGGCACAGGGGGGCATTGATCCCCCAGAAAGGGTCACTGGGGGCACAGGAGTGTGTTGTCCCCCAAAGAGGGTCCCTTGGGGCACAGGAATGGGGGCACAGGGGTGTGTTGGGCCCCCAAAAAGGATCTGTGGGGGCACAGGGGTGTGTTGTCCACCAAAAAGGATCTGTGGGGGCATGGGGTGCATTGCCCCCCAAAAAGGGTCAGTGGGGGCACAGGGGTGTGTTGCCCCTCCAAAGAAGGTTATTGGGGTCATGGGGTGCTTTGTCCCCCAAAGAAGGTCACTGGGGGCACAGGGATGGGGGCACAGGGGTGTGTTGCCCCCCAGAGAGGGTTATTGGGGGCACAGGGGTGTGTTGCCCCCCAAGGAGGGTCAGTGGGGGCAGGGCTGGGGGCACAGGAAAGGCACGTGAGGACGTGCTCCATCCATGGGGTGCTGAGGGATCCCTGGGAATGGGGAGGGGAAGGACCTGCAGAGCCCTGGGAAGAGGAGCCACAATCTACGCCCTGCTCTGCCCCACCCCGGGCTGTGCCCCAGCTCTTGCCCCCCCAAATCACCCCCCAGCTACAACTCGGGACAGTTTGGGGCAGGAAAAGCCTGAGGTCCAAAAAAAAAAACCAAACCCAACCCCAAATCCTGGGTGGGAGGAGCAGCTTCTCCCTCTGGAGTGGGGCTGTGCAGGGAGGAGGGGGCTTGGAGCAGGCAGGGACATCCCTGCTGTGCCTGCAGGGGGGGCAGAGCCCCAGGGATGGCTCAGAACCTCAGGGATGGCTCAGAGCCCCTAGAAGGGCTCAGCATCCCTGGAATGGCTCAGAGCCCCTGGAATGGCTCAACATCCCAGGAAGGGCTCAGAGCCCCTGGAAGGGCTCAGCATTCCTGGAAGGGCTCAGAGCCCCAGGAATGGCTCAGAACCCCAGGGATGGCTCAGCATCCCTGGAATGGCTCAGAGCCCCAGGAAGGGCTCAGAGCCCCTGGAAAGTCTCAGCCCCCCAGGAAGGGCTCAGCCCCCCAGGAAGGGCTCAGCCCCCCAGGGATGGCTCAGCCCCCCAGGCTGGGCTCAGCCCCTGCCCTGCAAGGCCTGGCTTAGTGTTTGTTGGGGGTCGTAGTGTTGCTGTGCCACAGCTTCCCCTCCCCTGATCCCCCCGGGATCATCCTGCAGGGATGGATCCATGGGGACAGGGGGGTAGTGTTCAGTGGCCTTGGGGGTCTTGCCCCTCGGGGGGGGGAGGTTGGGGGCTGCTTTGCCTCTGTGCATTCCAGGACACATCCCTGCATTCCCAGGACACATCCCTGCATCCCAGGACACATCCCTGCATTCCCAGGACACATCCCTGCATTCCCAGGACACATCCCTGCATTCCCAGGACACATCCCTGCGTTCCCAGGACACTTCCCTGCTCTCCTACTGGGCTGTGCATTCCAGGACACATCCCTGCATTTCCAGGACACATCCCTGCTCTCCCAGGACACTTCCCTGCTCTCCCACTGGGCTGTGCATTCCCAGGACACATCCCTGCTCTCCCAGGACAGTTCC
>NW_020924843.1:0-5814 GCF_003984885.1 Neopelma chrysocephalum | reverse complement strand
CCCAGGACACATCCCTGCTCTCCCAGGACAGTTCCCTGCTCTCCCACTGGGCTGTGCATTCCCAGGACACCTCCCTGCTCATCCAGGCGCTGGACCCGAAGGAAAGACGAGGAAAAAAAAAAAAACCTGGAGAAGGGAGAGAGGCCCGTGCCGGGGTGTGAGGGGGGAACGAGCAAAGTACCGAAGTTCAAGCACCAGAAGGACAAAAAAAAACCCCCAAAAACTACAGAAAAAAAAAAAAAACAAACCCCAAATTCCCGAGGGGGAAGGGAAGGGGCCGCGGGACCCTTCTGGTTGTTCCCTGGTGGTCGCTGGAATGGTGGGAATGCTGGGAATGGTGGGAATGGCAGGGGGGGGCTCACTGAGGTAGCGGCACCAGCACTTCCACGTAGTTGAGCGGGAAGAAGCCGGAGTGGCCGTGGATCATCCCCTCGTACCAGTTCTCGTCGATCTGGTTGGTCAGGGTGATGATGTCGCCCTCCTTGAAGCCCAGCTCGCCGTCGTTCTCCGGCTCAAAGTCGTACAGGGCTTTGCAGCAGGGCTGGTCCAGGGGGGCTGCGGGCACAGGGGTGGGCACAGGGGTCAGCACGACCCCCAAACCCTCCTCTCTGGTGTCCAAAACTTTGAAATGTGTTGGATTTCCCAGCCTGTCCCAATGGGCAGCTCTGTTATTCTTTGGATATCCCGGGTTTGAGCTCTTGCTTTGATGGAAAACCCCAATTCCAGCCTTGTTTTAGGGGCTGTGGGCACCGGGGGGGCACAGGGGTCAGCAGGACCCCCAAACCCTCCTCTCTGGTGTCCAAAAATGTGTTGGATTTCCCAGTGTGGAGGTTGTTGTAACGAGGGCGGCTTTGTTATTAAGCGCTGGGATATCCCAGCTTTGAGCTCCTGCTTGGATGGAAAACTCCCAGTTTCAGCCTTGTTGTAGGGGCTGTGGGCACAGGGGGGGCACAGGGGTCAGCAGGACCCCCAAACCCTCCTCTTTGGCATTTTAAACAAGTAGGATTTCCCAGCGTGTCCCAATAGAACGAGGGCGGCTTTGTTACTAAGGCATCCTTTGGATATCCCAGGTTTTAGCTCCTGCTTGGATGGAAAACTCCAATTCCAGCCTTGTTTTAGGGGCTGAGGGCACAGGGGGGGCACAGGGGTCAGCAGGACCCCCAAACCCTCCTCTTTGGTGTCCAAAACTTTGAAATGTGTTGGATTTCCCAGCATGTCCCAACTGAGGTTGTTGTAACGAGGGCAGGTTTGTTATCAAGGCATCCTTTGGATATCCTGGGTTTTAGCTCTTGCTTTGATGGAAAACCACAAGGGACAGGTTGGATGAGACTTGGAGCAACCTGGTCTGGTGGAAGGGGGGTGGAACTGGGTGGTCTTGAAGCTCCCTTCAACTCAAATCATTCCATGACTCCATGTTCCACAGCCAGGAATGACCCAGCTTGGGGCACCAAAAGCAGCAGCCAAGCAGATGGATGGTTTGGAGACAACTTCCCAAATCCCCAAATCCCCACATCCCTGCTCCAGGCTCCTCCTGCTCCACCACCACGAGCCTTTCCCACCACCGCAGCTCCAAGCTGGGATCCCAAAGGGCCCCGAGATCCCAAAGGGATCCCAAAGCAGAACCCACAAACTCCCCGTGCTGAGGCTCTGCCTGCTCCCTCCAGCCTTCCCAGGGAAAAACCCAGGCTGGGTGCTTGGAAAAACCCTTGAGAGGTCTGATCCCTCCTGGAAAAGCATCGGGATGTGCCCGTGTGACGGGAGCTGCTCCGGCCCCTCCGGGTGAGCCGGTTTTGGGAGGGAAAATCCCGCTGGAGCGTGGCTGGGTTAGTTTAGGGTTTAAGCCAGGCTTAGGTCAGGCTCAGCACGGAGGGATGAGCAGCTCCAAGCTGGGAAGAGGAGGAGGAGGAGGAGGAGGAAGAGGAGGAAAAGGAGGGATGGGAGAATTCCCACGTCATGCAGCGCAGAGCAGGAAACTCACGGATACTCCTGACGGAGGCCCGGGAAGGTTTGTCCGACCGGAAAGAGGAGGAAGCTGCTTCCAAACAAAAAAGAGACATGCTTAAAACCACGGGAATGGGGACAGGGAAAAGGCAGGGAAGGGGCTGTTAGGAGAAATGGGGGGGGGCACGTGCTGTTAGAGACCCCCCGGGAGGGAGGGAAGGAGGGAAGGAGGGAGGGATGCAGCAGGATGGAAGAGGGGACGGAGGGAGAGATCCTTGGTTTTTCCTGCTTGGCACTGAGTGGGCACTGAGTGGGCACTTCCCAGGCTGGAGAAACCTCTGGAACATCCCCAGAGCCAACACGACAAAGGCCGTCCTGCCCCGAGAGCCGACAGCCCGATCCAGAGGCATTCCCGACGTTTTCCAGAGCCACATCCAGAGCCATCCTTCCCAGGCAAAAGGAGCAGCTCCGGGGGCACGGGGGGGGAGGGCACAGCCCTGGCACAGCCTCACCTGAGACTTTGGGGGTGGGGTTGCAGGAGAAGCCCCCGTTGGACTGGTCGCTCTCTCCGAAGTCGTAGCTCTCCCTGGGCTTGGGCTTGTATTCCCGCTTGGGGCGGGAGGAGGCCTCCCTCATCCTGGGGGAAGGGAAAAAAGGGTGGACAAACTGAAATAAGGGATGGGATGTGATGGGATCCATGTGTTTTTCCTCCTCCTGGCTCCGGTTTTTGTGGAGAAGGATCTGCTCGACTCCCTGTGCCGGAGCCTTTGGAAGGTGGGTCTTCCCACTCTTGGAGGGAAGGGAATTCCAGGCTTTGCCGTGGAATGCTCGGGAATTCTGGCCAGCAGAGGACACTCGTGCTGTAGTTTGGAAGCTCAGGCTTGGCAGGATCCTGCTCCCAGCTCCTCCTCATTCCAAGTGGACACACGGGATCCACTCACGGGATCCACTGGGCAGCGTCTTCCGGGAGGAAGGAGAGGATCCTGCAGAGGGGAGGATGAGGAAGGCCCAGCCCTGGCCCTGCAGGAGGGGATTTAACACCCAGGAACAGATTCCCTGGGAGGGTGGGGAGGGACTGGGATGGAATTCCCAGAGAAGCTGTGGTTGCCCCATCCCTGGAAGTGTCCAAGGCCAGGCTGGAGAAGGGAAGGATCTGGGAAAACCTTAGAGCCCCTTCCAGGGCCTGAAGGGGCTCCAGGAGAGCTGGAGAGGGATTTGGGACAAGGGATGGAGGGACAGGACACAGGGAATGACTTCAAACTGAAAGAGGGGAAATTTAGATGGGATATTGGGAAGGAATTCCTGGCTGGGAGGGTGGGGAGGGGCTGGGATGGAATTCCCAGAGAAGCTGTGGCTGCCCCTGGATCCCTGGGAGTGTCCAAGGCCAGGTTGGAGCACCCTGGGCTAGCGGGAGGTGTCCCATGGCAGGGGTTGGAACTCCACGACCTTCACGGCCCCTTCCAACCGCCCCAATTCCGGGATCCTGTGATTCCCAGGGAGTCTCCTGTGTCCCCAGACAGGCAGAGGGGAGGTTGGGGGTGCCCCTGGGACTCACCTGCGCTTGAGTTTCTCGGCCAGCTCGTCCAGGATCTGCACGGCCTGGCGGTGATAGTCCAGCTGGGCGTCCACCAGCGCCGAGAGCTGGCTCACCTGCTCGATCTGCGGGAACACCGGGGGGGAACGGCTCTGACCCCTGGCACAGGAGGCACAGGACACCCCACACTGCCCCCAGGGCAACTGGAGAGACAGGGCACGAGGAGAACGTTGGGGATTTTGGGCACTGGAGGTGAGGAACCGGTTGAGGCTCGGCAGGATTTGGGACATTCTGGCCACAGCAGGGCTTGGGACGCTCCTGTCACTGCAGGATTTGGGACAATCCTGTCACTGCAGCATTTGGGATGCTCCTGCCACTGCAGGATTTGAGACACTCCTGTCACTGCAGGGCTTGCCTGCTGTGAAATCCTGCCCAAACTCATCCCACCATGGAGAGGAGACTCCATCCACTGAGATTCCTCCTTGGGAATCAGAACTGATCCCTCCATGGAAAGGAGACTCCCTCTGAGATTCCTCTTTGGGAATGAGAACTGACTCCCTCCACTGAGGTTTCTCTTTGGGAATTAGAATTGATCCCTCCACTGAAGTTCCTCCTTGGGAATCAGACCTGATCCCTCCACCCAGAGCAGACCTGTGTGGCAGAAGCCCCAGCCTCTCCTCTGCTGCTCCAGGAGCTGGATCAGGAGCAGGGGCTCCCCAAAGGCCGGAGCAGCCCCGTGCTGGTCACTCAGCTCCGGGTTCGCATGGAGCCAAAACCCCCCAGGAGCACCAAGGAGCGTCCAACTGGGGCCATCCCGGCGGGATCCCACCCCGGGAACACGGAATCCCGCTCACATCAGTCTCCAGCAGGTTGTGCATGCTGGTCTCTGCCACCTCCTTGGACTCCTCGAACTTCTCCATGGCCTGTCGGAGCTCCTCGTCCGGGATCTTCCCCTGGCGCTTCTTCTTGTAGTCGAAGTCCAGGCGCCGCCCTTCCAGCTTCTTCAGGTGGTGCTGGGGATGGGATGGGATGAGCAGGGAAGCAGGAGGAGCTGGGAGCAGCCAGGCTCTCCTGGGAGCAGCTCCAGCTGAGCTCCTTCACCTCCAAAACCTGATCCTGGAGCATCCACTCCCAGCGCTCCCACCTCCGCTCCAGAGGGCGATGGGGGAGTGATTCCAGCCCCTTCCCACTGAGGAGCAGCCCCACATTTGGGAAGGTGAAGAACTGTCCTGCTGGGGATGGGATGGGATGAGCAGGGAAGCAGGAGGAGCTGGGAGCAGCCAGGCTCTCCTGGGAGCAGCTCCAGCTGAACTCCTTTGCCTCCAAACTCCGATCCCGGAGCGCCCGCTCCCGGTGTTCCCATGGAATGGGGGAATGATTCCAGCCCCTTCCCACTGAGGGAAACACCCCAGTCTGTGCCCCACATTTGGGAAGGTGAAGAACTGTCCTGCTGGGGATGGGATGGATGAGTAGGGAAGCAGCAGGAGCTGGGAGCAGCCAGGTTCTCCTGGGAGCAGCTCAGCTCCAGGCTGAGCTCCTTCACCTCCAAACCCTGATCCCGGAGCGCCCATTCCTGGTGCTCCCACCTCCGCTCCAGGGGGTGATGAGGGAATGATTCCAGCCCCTTCCCACTGAGGGAAACACTGTAGGAGCAGCCCCACATTTGGGAAGGTCCCAGAGCTGTCCTGCTGCTTCCAGCTCCTCAGGAGCTCCAGGGATCTCTGGAGATCAGGAATGTGGGCTCTGGGCGTTGCATTCCCGGGCTCTCGGGGCAGGGATGTTTTATCCTCATGGAATTGGGGGATGGAGGAGCACTGAGGCAGCAGTTGGGGGTTATGTTACTTTGGCACCACTGTGAGTGAAAATTCACTCGAGATAGCTGCCTTGGGAATGAGGGGTTGGGATAGATCCCATTCCAGAGCCTGGCTGTGCTTTGCATGGACCTGCACTCTGGAGTTCTGTGTCTCCCAGTGAGGCACCAAAGGGCTTTCCCGGGATGCTGAGGCCTGGAGGGGAGGATTGCTCAGGGCTTGAAGCCCAAACTGGGAGCTCCCAGCACAAGGAACCGGATTCAGCAAGGCCAGAAGGTGTTCTGGGATGTTTTGGGAACCATTCCAAGCTGCATCCAGCCTGCTCAGGAGCAGCAGGAGGGAGAAAACACCCAGCACAGGGAATTCCTGCCAGCCCTTGGATCCCACCTTGGAAACCAGAGAGAGGAGGAGGAGGAGGGGGAAAAATGCCCCCCTGGAGGTGGGATTTACCTGGATCTCCTTCAGGTCTTTGTCACAGAGGTTCTGCAGGGGATCAATAAAGTTCTGTTTGACTTCAATGTCCAGGGA
>NW_020924842.1:0-3282 GCF_003984885.1 Neopelma chrysocephalum | reverse complement strand
AGACCCCTTGTAGCAGGATGTTCTACCTGGAAAAGAATCTGATGGGAGAATGTAGGCAATGCAAGCTCTCTGTGGGGAGTTACTGCTGGTGCCAAGGGGTTGAATTGTGCCAAACCCAGCCTGGTTTCCCAACCTTCCAACACACATCCTGCTTTTGGAAGCAGAGTTTGACAGATCAGCTGCTCACTGGCCTGGGAATATCTGGCCATCCATCACTGAATAAGTATAAAAGCCCAGGGCCAACTTTCATAGAACAGATTCTTCCACAGACTTTGTTGAAGTGTGTGGAGCTTCTGCTGTGAAGCAGGGACGCCTCTTGAAGGTCACTGCCCAGGGGGTAAAAGAAAGAGAGAGATCTACCTTGATTTATTTCTATCAGACACCGCTGGGCCCTCCCCGCTTCCTGCCCAGTCCTGGTTATTGGGGGGCAGTGGAGGAGGGGCTTGGGGGAATCCCAAGGGGTGGAGCCAAGTTTGGGGGCGGCAGAACCAGCCTGAGATGGATCGAGAATGGGGATCCCCCTGTGTCTGCCCGTGTCAACACGCTCTGGGTGGGATTTGGGAGGGCACCTGCCCCTCAATAAAGCACCCAGCTCACACTAAAAGGTGCTGGGACCCCCAAAAACCTTCCCACGGCCCCTCAAAAACTCCCAAACACACTCAAAGCCCACCCAGGACCCCACCTAAGCCAAATTGCTGTGGGGTGCTGGGGACTGCTGGATCCAATCTCAGCCTTGGATTATGACAACAGTTGCAGTTTAGAGAAATTACAGAGCTGTGACTGAAACACTTTTGTCCCCCAGCTTTTAATGATGGCAAATCAGATCTATTGATAGAAATGAATTTATTTAGGGTTACAAATGATCAGACAAAAGATCTTCATCAGAATTATTTACTACACAATACAAACACTAAAACTACCATCAGTACAGGATAAGATAGGACAGTGCTCTACACTAAAGCAATTCTTGATGCAATTCTACTCAAGCTGGCACAAAAGCAAGAATTCTTATTTAGAGATGGATGGAACTCCCCCAGACCAACGCTCGTGGGGAGATCTCTGCTCTCAACCTCCAGCAGTGACCTTGGGGGGGTCCCCAGCCAAGGCAGGAATCTCCACATACCCCCCAAGAAGGGTTCTGTTGGAAGAACCTGCCCCTGGGAAAGGGGACTGACCCTTTGTGGTCGAAAGGGATGGACTGACAGTCACTGGACTCCAGGGGTTGCCTCACCATCAGGGGCTTCATTTGGGGTGGAAGCAGCGGCCAAAGCTCTTCCCGCAGTCGGGACACTGGTAGGGCTTCCCTTACCGGTGGGTCTGTTGGTGTTTGGTCAAGTTAGAGCTGCGGGTGAAATTCTTCCCACACTCCCCACACTTGTAGGGCCTCTCCCCGGTGTGGATGCGCCGGTGGGTGACGAGGTTGGAGTTCCGGTTGAAGCCCTTCCCACAGTTGGAGCAGCAGAAGGGCCTCTCGTCCGTGTGCGTCCGCTGGTGCAGCAGGAGATTCGAGCTGGTCTTAAACTTCTTCCCACATTCCAAGCACTTGTAGGGCCGTTCCCCAGTGTGGATGCGCTGGTGGGTGCGGAGGGTGGAGCTGTCACTGAAGCTCTTCCCACATTCCAAGCACTGAAAGGGCTTCTCCCTGCTGGGAGGCTGCTCAAGAACCACCAGCTCGGAGCTCCGCCTCAAGCTCCGGTCGCCTTCCCGGCACAGGCCCCCCTCTCCCACCTCCTTCGCGAGCTGTTCTCTGGTGTGGATGTGCTGGTGTCGGATCAGGTGGGTACTCCGGCTGAAGATTTTCCCACATTCTCCACACAAATATGGCCGTTTCCCAGTGTGGATGTGCTTGTGCCGGATCAGGTTGGAGCTTTGGTTGAAGCTCTTGCCATATTCCCCACACATGTAGGGACGCTCCCCAGTGTGGATGCGACGGTGGATGCAGAGGTTGGAGCTCTGGCTGGAGCTCTTCCCACATTCCCCACATATGTAGGGCCGTTCCCCAGAGTGGATAAGCTGGTGTTGGAGCAGTTCGGTGCTTGTCCTGAAGCTCTTCCCACATTCCAAGCACCTGAAGGGCTTCTGCCTGCTGGGAGGCTGCTCAGGGACCACCAGCTCAGAGCTCCCCCTCAAGCTCCGGCCGCCTTCCCGGCACAGGCTGGGTCTTTCCTCCTCAGAGCACCCCGGGTTGGCTTTGGAGTCCCTCCTGCGGGGGGATCTCTGGGCCTTTTCCTCCCCGCTGCCTTCCTGCGCCGTGGAGCCCTTCAAAATGGCCTCTCCCACCAGGGTCTGCTGGGGGGATTTGTCCTCCGGGCTCTCCGTCCCCAGCTCGGGGCCTGGGGCAGGAAGCAAGAAGGACAGGGAGGGGATTTGCCTCCGGCCCACAGGGAAGGCCAAGGACATCCCCCCAACTCCGGCCCCGGCAGGACGGTGGCGGCAGCGGGGTTGTCCTGCAGCCGGGGGCCATGCTCGGCTGCCAGAGCCAGCACAACACCCGCCCAAAGGGCCACTGACTTCCTCCTCACCTGCCTGGGGGGCCCAAGGCATCTTCCTCTTCCTCGCAGCCTCCACCTCCATCTGCCCAAGCTTTGGGAAGGACAAATCCTGATGGGGGAAGGGAAAACAAGGGCTGCGAGCGCATTGGCTTGGGGGTTCCTCCTGCCCAAGTCCATCTCTAGAACTCATCGAGCATCCTGTGACCATAAAATCCTCCAAAGCACCGAGATTCAGCCCAGAAAAACCCAAACCACCGAGATTCAGGCAAAAAACCCCTCAGAAATATTAAGAAGACCCTCACCACCCCAAACTGCAAAAAGTTGAGATTCAGCTAAAAAATACGCCAAAATATGAAGATTCAGACCAAAAAAAGGTGATGGGGACTGAATTTAACCCTCCAGCAGGAAAGCTGTTTGATTTCAACCTCGTCTTCAAGGCGTGCCATGGGATTGGAGCCTGGGCTCTAATTAACCTCTCCTGTGCTGCCAAACAACAGGAGCTGTATGGCCAAGGGACAAACTCTGTGATCCCTGTCAGTGTTCATGGTCCCTGTCAGTGTCCCTCAGGGAAATTGGGAGGAGGAAATGAAGAAACCAGTTTGGAACTAAACTGGTGTACAAGTGGGAAAAACCTCCTTCCATGGAAATAAAACTTAGACAGTTTTTCCTGGGCTGAACGAGCTCATTCAGGGATGAAGGACTGGGACTTCTGTGGACACTTGTGCTGGTTTCTTTGGACACTTGTGTTCCTTCAGAGAGCCCCTGGAAACACTCTGCTGTTCACTCCCAG
>NW_020924841.1:0-1735 GCF_003984885.1 Neopelma chrysocephalum | reverse complement strand
GGGGGGGGTCTCTGAGGATATTGGGGGGGTCTCTTGGGACTGGGGGGGACATTGAGGGGTCTCTGGGGGATATTAGGGGTTCCTGGGTATATTGGGGGTCCCTGCAGACTGAGGGGGACATTGGGGGGTCTCTGGGAATATCGAGGGTCCTTGAGGACTTTGGGGGGACACTGGGGGTCCCTGAGAACTGAGGGGGACCCTGGGGCCATCGGGGAGCCCCCGAGGGCCCCCAGGGGCCATCAGCCCGCCCCCCCCCCCTCCCCCCCGGCCCGAGCAGCCCCCCCCACTCCCCTCAGAGCCCCCCCCCGCCCAATATTCCCAGGGACCCCCAATATCTCCAGAGAACCCCCCAGTGTCCCCCCTCAGCTCCGAGGGACCCCCAGTATCCCCAGGGACCCCCCCCAATATCCCCAGGGACCCCCAATATCCCCAGAGACCACTCAATGGCCCCCTCAGCCCCCAGGGACCCCCAGTATCCCCAGGGACCCTCCCCAATATCCCCAGGGACCCCCCAATGTCCCCCCCAGACCCCAGGGACCCCCAATATCCCCAGGACCCCCCAATGTCCCCCAGAGACCGCCCCAATGTCCCCCCCAGTCCTAAGGGACCCCTCCAATATCCTCAGAGACCCCCCCAGTATCCCCAGGGACCCCCCTCCAATGTCCCCAGAGATCCCCCAATGTCCCCTCCAGTCCTCAGGGATCCCCAATATCCCCAGAGACCCCCTCCAATGTCCCCCCCAGTCCCCAGAGACCCCCAATATCCCCAGGGACCCCCCCCAATATCCTCAGGAACCCCCCCTATATCACTCAGGGACCCTCAATGTCTCCACCAGTCCCCAGGGACCCCCAATATCTGCAGGGACCCCCCCCAATACCCCCAAGGACCCCCAATGTCCCCCCCAGTCCCCAGGGACCCCCCCAATATCCCCAGGGACCCCCCAGTGTCCCCCCTCAGCCCCCAGGGACCCTCCCCAATATCCCCAGGGATCCCCCCACCAATGTCCTCCCCAGTCCCCAGCAACCCCCCCAGTATCCCCAGAGACCCCCCAGAGACCCCCCAAATCCCCCTGAGCCCCCCCAGTGTCCCCCCCCCCAAAGGTGACAGGGCCGGGTCCAGTCCGGGGGTTTATTTCCAGTCCCCTCCCAGTCCGGGGGGGCAACTGGGACCAGTTACAGCAGCTGAGACCCCCCCCCCCCCCCCCCCCCCCCCGGAGGGGACACGGGGGGGACAAAGGGGGGATAAAAGGGGGGGACAAGGGGGATAAAAGGGGGGACAAGGGGGGGACAAAAGGGGGACAAGGGGGGGACAAAAGGGGGACAAGGGGGGATAAGTGGGGGGCCAAAGGGGGTCAAAGGGACACGAGGGGGGGGGGACACAAAGAGGGGGGGACACAAGGGGGGGCACAAAGGGGGGACAAAGGGGGGGGGTCAAGGGGGGCCAAAGGGACACGAGGAGGGGGGACACAAAGAGGGGGGGACACAAAGAAGGACACAAACAGGGGACACTAAGAGGGGACAAAAAGGGGGGGGGACAAGGGGGGTCAAGGGGGGACAAAGGGACGCGAGGAGGGGGGACACAAAGGGGGGACACAAAGGGGGTACAAGGGACACCCCCCTCCACCCCCCCCCAAACTGCAGCGGGGGCTGCGAAGGCACCGGGCGAGGCTTTACAAAAATATCCGTTTAAAATCCCGCGGGAATTTTTCTGGGAATTGGGAAAACCCCCCCCCCCC
>NW_020924840.1:0-37335 GCF_003984885.1 Neopelma chrysocephalum | reverse complement strand
TTGAGGAGAAGACCCCCAGAGTAGAAGACTGTGCATGCCTGGAAAGACTCCACCCAGAGACCAGCCTACATATTAACATGTCTGTTAAATGATTTAGTCATGTATCTAAAGTGTATAAAATGGCTTCCTTTTGCACATTCAGGTCAAGCAAGCTTGTCCAGTGTGAGCTGGCTTGCTCGCAACGTTGAATAAACAAATGCTTTGCAGCTTAAAGATACAAAAGTCTCTGAGCAGTTAATCATATCAAGGTTTTTCAGCAGCAAAGAGGGTTGGCAGAGTTCCAGACTGCTCAGGCTCAGCAGGCAAGGGGTAAGGGCAAGTCCTCCTACAGTCATTCTCAGGCATTGGAAGGACAAGGCAGGGATTGCAGAACCCCTGTGGGAGGGAAAAGGCCCTTGACATGGTCTCCTGTGGTCTCTTCGAGCCAGACTGGTGAGAGCTGGACTGAAGAAGTGGAAGATGTGGTGGGTGGGAAGTTGGCTGAATGAAGAGGGTCAAATAAAATCCATGGTACGAAGTCCTCTTGGCAGCAACTTCCTGATGAAATTCCTCAGTGATCAACCCTTGAACACCACTACAGAACATCTTTATTATCTCTCTGTACATTGGGACAAAATGTGTTTTCAAGTCCTTTGTGGATGATGCCAAATTTCAGGGAGCCCTTGAGCAAGCTGTCCTGGTTTAAAGACACATATTGGGGTGGGAACTCCAATGAAATGAATTCACTCCTCTTTTGTTCCCCACCACTAGAGGGAGACAAAATACAAGGATGTATAAGTGAAAAAAAACCAGTTCACTGATAAGAAATATAGCAGCAAAACCAGCAATACCAACAGAACAGTTCAAAGCTACAACAGAGAGAGAAATTGCCTCCTCTCTCCCCCCCGACCCAACTCCCTTTTGTAAACAGATAAAACCAGGGATCAACACGTGCCTCCCTTCCCCCTTTTCTCCCTAAATGAACAAAGAACAAAAATGTGGGAAAGAGTCAACTCTTGATCTCCTCTTCCCTGAGGGAAACCTGCAGCCCCCTCACTGCTACCAAACCTGATCCACAGGGTCATTCAAGTGCCCAGGAATACAGGAGGTCATTGAGCCCATTATTCCTCAGGCTGGTCTTCTTCCTGTCCCTGACTGCAGGTTCTTTCTGTCAGAGCAGAGCTGTGCTGGACCTCAGCCGTGCTTTGCTCCAGAGCCTGCTGGGGTGGGGGCAGATGGCAATGGCAGAGGGACTGAGGTGCCCCAAGGAGAGCAAACCCTGCTGTCCCCAGGGCCAGAGAGACACAGGGCTGGGCTGGGCAGCCTGGCAGGACAGGGCTTTGCTGCCTGGGGGGTCTCTGCCACCGTGGAGGGTCTGGAGGCTTCAGGTGACTGATCTGCAGGAAGGACAAGGTGCTGATGGAAATGTCCTGGGCTTTGGACATCCTGTGATCCAGGAACTCTGTGAAAATCACTGGTCTGTTCCTTGACTGCAGCATCAAAGGGATGGCTAAGGGTTATCAAGCATTGGAACAGAATGTCCAGGGAAGTGGTTGAGTCACCACAGAATCATAGAATTGTCAAGGTTGGAAAAGACCTCTGAGATCATGGAGTGCAACCATTAACCCAACACTGGCATCTTCACCAATAAACCATGTCCCCAAGTGCCACAGCTCAATGTTTTTTAAACACTTCCAGGGATGGTGACTGTAAGACCCCAGGTTTGAGCTACGAGCTCAGCAAAGGGGTTTTACTTTGAAAAATAGAAAAGGCACCAAAAATTTCTGCCCTCCAGATATTTGAAAAGGGCCTTCAGTTCTTTTAATACCTTGAGAGAGACCACAAGGGAGAAGACACTGCACATGTTTTCTCAGGAGGTCAAAAACCACAGTTTTACTTGCAAACTTCAGAAAATAAGGGAGCTTGGCAGAAGGTTATAAGGCAGCTGGATGGTTTATTGACAATGTGTCCCCAGGGGCGGCACCTCCGATGCCATAGAAACCCCTCCCCCTGGATTAGGAAACATTTGGAATTCACGAGGTGTTCAAGTGGAGCATGAAAATAAACAGCAAATTTCCTAAAGCAAAGAACCAAGCAGAGCAAAGCAAGGCCCCAGCAGCTGCAGAGCAAAGGTCCCCCCATCCCTCTGTGCCCTGTGGCCGCTGAGGCGGCAGCGCAGGCCCGAGGCAGTGCCGGGTCCCGGTGCAGCCGGGGCAGAGCGGCAGCTGCGCGAGCAGCAACCCCGGCGGTGAGTGCGGCAGCCCCGTGGCAGCGGCGGCTCCGGGCACAGACGCCGGCGGCAGCCGCCGTGGCGGCGGAGCAGCGACTCCGAGGCGCTGCAGGAGCGCTGGCTCCGCTTCCAGGCGCCGGCAGTGTCGGGAAGCCGGTGCCGGGCGGCTGCGGGGCAGCGCAGGCCAAAAGCGGCAGCGGCGGCAGCCTCGTGGCAGCGGCGGCAGCCTCGTGGCAGCGGCGGCTCCGGGCAGACACGGCCCCGCTCCAGCGCTGCCGCCTCAGCGGCGCTCAGGGGACGGCGCGGCGGCTCCGGGGGCAGCGGCCGGGGACTCCCTCTCGGGGCAGCCCCGGGCACCAGAGGACCAGGGCCCGGCGTGTTCTCAGCTTGGTTCTCTGCAGTTCTCACGGCATCTGAGCACAGCATGGGATGGGGAAATTGAGCTCAACCACAACAGGAGCTCATGGAACCGAGTGGTCATTGGGACACTGCAGGGCCTCCTGGAATCCAGGGGCCGGTGGGACAGTGGGGAGTCTCTTGGAGCCAAGGGAACACTGGCATATTTTGGAACATTGTGAAATCATGGAGCCATTGTGACACTGTAGGGCCTCATGGAGCCAAAGGAACCCTGAGAGTTTTTGGAATCTCATGGAATCAAGGGGCCATTTCTGGCAGGATGCTCTGCTCTGACAATACCTTAAAAATGATCAGAGAATGCAAACAATGCACACTCCCCGTGATGAGTTACTGCTGGTGTCAAGGTGCTGTGTTTAATGTTGAATTATGCTAAACCCAAAATGCTTCTTGAAACTTCAAACACACATCCTGCTTTTTGAAGCAGGATTTGACAGATAATCTGCTCCCTGGCCTGCAAATATGTCTGGCAGTCAAATCCTTTATAACTATAAAAGCCCCATCCAACTTCCATGTGGCAGATTCTTCCACAGATTTCCTTGAAGTGTGTGGAGCTTCTGCCATGAAGCAGGGACAGCTCCTCATGGTCACTGCCCAGGGGTTAAGTGAAAGAGAGAGAACTACCCCCTGTCGTTGTGGGGTGAGTTACCTCAATCTCTGCTTCAGGATTGTTTCTTTTTGCTGGCTTTGAGACAATTGCTTCCCTACCTGAACTGCAGCCCAAATGGAACAGTTTGGATACAATTCCCAAATATTTTGAAAACTCCAGTCATTACTGACATGAGGATAGAAATTCAGCAGATAACTAAAGCCAGTCACCTTGTGAGCCCACAACCTGCTCCATGGCCTTCCCCGGTCCTGAGGTCAATGGGACAGGCCAGGAGTTGCCCAGATGCTCCTTTTGGCCCTTCCTGTGCATGGGCATCTCATTTGCTTGTTGCCAGTCAGCTGGGACTTGTGCAGTTCTGCAGCACTGCTGGGGAAGGAGTGAGAGTGGCTTGGCCACCTCTTTCTCCAGCTCCCTCAGGACTCTTGGCTGCATCTCATGTGGGCCCAGGCACTTGTGGGGGTCTCATTGGCAGAGCAGGTCACTGACCATTTCCTCCTGCATTCTGGGGGCTTCACTCAGCTCCCCATCACCAGCTTCAGGCCAAAGCCTGCCTGCCAGGTGTCCAAGGGGTCAGTTCTGCTGCCCCCTCCTTCCTTCCCCCACAATGGAAAACTCCCTCATTTTGGGTCCCTGCACCCCAGATGGCTCCGACCACCACCTCACCCACCAGTCCCAGAATCATGGAATGTTTGGCTTGGGAGGGGCCTTCAAGAGCATCTCAGCACCCTCAGAGTCAAGAATTCCTTGTTAATATCTCCTCCAACCCTTCCCTCTATCCGTGTGAAGCCACTGAACTTCATCCTGTCCCTCCAGGCCCTTGTCCAAAGTCTCTCTCCATCTTTCTTGTTGGCTCCCTTCAGGCACTGCAAGGCCACAATTAGATCACCCCAAAGCCTTCTCTTCTCCAGCCTCAACGATCCAAATTTTCTCAGCCCTGACATATTTCTGAACCTCCCAGAATCCAGGGGCCATTGGGACCCTGCAGAACCTCCTGGATTCAAGTGGTCCATGTGAAACTGCAGGCCCTCCTGGAACCCAAGAATTCCTGGAACACTGCAGAGCTCACAGAACCAAGGGGCCACTGTCCCATTGCAGCTACTTCTGAAGCACAAGGGACCCTGGGACAACGGGAAATCTCTGAGAATCCAAAGGACATTTTGGGACTGCAGGGCCTCATGGAATTAAAGGAACCTTTGGAGACTGTGGAAGCTCATGGAATCAAGGGTCCACTGGGACATGTGGGGCCTCCTGGATGCAAAGGAACCCTGAGAATTTTTGTGGGAACAAGTTAAGGCAGCAGCAGCTGCTCTCAGTTAATCAGGATCCAAAAGGAGTGTTTCGGCCTTGACTGGTGTTTGCTATCAAGAGAGTGCTGTTTGCAAAAGTGGAAACCACTTGGAATGCTCTGCATGGTAGCCTGTGTTTTTCTCTGGTGGCTGAACACAGCCAGCACATGAGGGGAGGGGAATGTGTGGGATCAGGGTAGTGCTTTGGGGTGATGCTGGGAATTCTGGTGGACAAAAAGACAAAGCCCAGGCGCTGTTTCCAAAGGAATCCCAATGAAAGGGGGACACTGGAAAGATGGGCGGACAAGTCCCACAATGGAACTCTGTGTGTGCAGCCTTATTTTCTCCTTCAGTGCCCACAAGAGAGGGGGCAAAAAGTGGAGGTTGGGACCCCAAAACTGTTCAGGGGGGGAATTGGGGATTTAGGGGACAATGGGAAAGTGGGAGGAACAGGGAGAAGGGTGGAAAAGGGGGGTGGTCGGGAGGGTCCAACGGTCCCATGGGGGTCTTTGGGCATGGGGGGGTTGGCAAAGGGGGGTGGCCCCCCTGAGCTCCCAACCTCCTGTGGGGTGCTGGGGGCTGCTGGATCCAATCTCAGCCTTGCATTATGCTACCAGCTTCAATTTAGAGGAATTAGAGAGGTGTGACTGAACCACTTTTGTTCCCTAAGTTTTATGATGGCAAATCAGATCTACTGATAGAAATGAATTTATTTAGGGTTCCAAATGATCAGATCAAAGATCTTCATCAGAATTATTTACTGCACAATACAAACACTAAAACTACCAGGACTACAGGATAAGATAGGACAGTGCTCTACACTAAAAAAATTGTTGAAGCAATTCTACTAAAGCTGGCACAAAAGCAATAATTCGTAATTAGAGATGGATGGAACTCCCCCAGACCAACACTGGTGGGGAGATCTCTGCTCTCAACCTCCAGGACTGACCTTGGGGGGTCCCCAGCCAAGGCAGGAATCTCCACACACCCCCCCAGGAACGGTTCTGTTGGAAGAACCTGCCCCTGGGAAAGGGGACTGGCCCTTTGTGGTCGAAAGGGATGGACTGACAGTCACTGGACTCCAGGGGTTGCCTCACCATCAGGGGCTTCATTTGGGGTGGAAGCAGCGGACGAAGCTCTTCCCACACTCAGGGCTTCCCTTCCCAGTGGGTCCGTTGGTGGTGGGTCAAGCCAGACCTGTCAGTGAAGCTCTTCCCACACTCCCCACACTTGTAGGGCCTCTCCCCTGTGTGGATGCGCCGGTGGGTGACGAGGTTGGAGTTCCGGTTGAAGCCCTTCCCACAGTCGGTGCAGCGGAAGGGCCTCTCATCCGTGTGTGTCCGCTCATGCCTGAGGAGATGTGAGCTGCGCTGAAACCTCTTCCCACACTCCAAGCACTTGTAGGGCCGTTCCCCAGTGTGGATGCGTTGGTGGATGCGGAGGCTGGAGCTGTCACTGAAGCTCTTCCCACATTCCCCACATTTGTAGGGCCGTTCCCCAGTGTGGATGCGCTGGTGTTTGATCAGGCTGGAGCTCTGGTTGAAGCTCTTCCCACATTCCCCACATGTGTAGGGATGTGCCCCAGTGTGGATGTGCTGGTGTTGGACGAGGATGGAGCTCGTTCTGAAGCTCTTCCCACATTCCAAGCACCTGAAGTGCTTCTCCCTGCTGGGAGGCTGCTCAGGGACCACCAGGTCACAGCTCCGCTTCAAGTTCCGGCCACCTTCCCGGCACAGGCTGGGTCTTTCCTCCTCAGAGCACCCTGGGCTGGCTTTGGAGCCCCTCCTGTGGGGGGATCTCGGGGCCTTTTCCTCCCCGCTGCCTTCCTGCACCGTGGAGCCCTTCAAAACGGCCTCTCCCACCAGGGTCTGCCAGGGGGATTTGTCCTCCGGGCTCTCCGTCCTCAGCTCGGGGCCTGGGGCAGGAAGCAAGGACAGGCAGGGGATTTGCCTCCGGACCACAGGGAAGGTCAAGGACATCCCCCCAACTCCAGCCCTGGCAGGACGGCGGTGGCAGCGGGGTTGTCCTGCAGCCAGGGGCCATGCTCGGCTGCCAGAGCCAGCACAACACCCGCCCAAAGGGCCACTGACTTCTTCCTCACCTGCCTGGGGGGCCCGCAGCATCTTCCTCTTCCTCGCAGCCTCCTCCTCCATCCGCCCAAGCTTTGGGAAGGACAAATCCTGATGGGGGGAGAAAACAAGGGCTGAGTGTGTTGGCTTGGGGGTTCCTCCTGCCCAAGTCCATCTCTAGAACTCACCAGGCATCCTGTGACCATAAAAACCTCCAGAACACCAAGATTCAGCCCAGAAAAACCCAAACCACTGAGATTCAGGCAAAAAAAAACTCAAAAAAAGAAAGATGAACCCTCCCCCCAAAACTGAAAAAAGTTAAGGTTCAGCCAAAATATACTCCAAATTATGAAGATTAAACCAAAAATAAGATGTTTAATTCGTAGGATGAGGAGAGCGAGGTCATTTCATGAGCACCTGATTGAATTGTTATATATTAATCAAAAGCTGTATTAATGTAGTGTCCCTTAAAACTCAATTTTTTTCTTCCTATTTTCGGTGTTATGAATAAATACGAAATCACCGGACTTCAGGCCTGCATCATTACCCCTGTGCTTTGGTTTGCAAATCCTTCCTCATTCCACTTCTTGTCCCCTGTCATCGTTTCTGACAACTGGACTCCTCTGCTGTGCTGTGCCAGTATCCTGGGATGTGCGGTTTCCATGTTTGCAAGGATTAAAGGCAACTTTTTGCCTACCAGTGCCAAAGGCTGGTCTGTGAAGTTTAGTGTGAGAGAATCCTGGGCAGTCAGACACTGAAATTGTTAAGCTGCAACAGGTCATGCAAATGGAATGACAGAATCCATTCTGCTGGCCCAGACACAGAAGCCAACCTGTGGCTGTGGCTCTTTGCCTCACTGGCACCATCCTCTGTGGTTCCTGCTGCCCACCGAGGCACTGGCAGCCCCAGGGGCACAGGGACGTCAATCCTGCAAATGAAGTCAGTGTCAGACTGTCCACAACTGTTAGCAGGAGTAAAACAGTGCACTGCTGACCTTATCGAATTTACCTCTGTTAATGTAGGACTTCACTTGGTCAATCTGTGTCATCTTGCACAGCATTATGTGGGTTTTATGATTTTTAATATCACTGCACCAAATTAATCTGGAATGTGTGGTCAGAACAGTAATCACCTGTATTTGTGTATAACTGTGTGCTCTTCTATTTTTTATGCTTACTGGTAACTTCTTTCACGACTACACGATAGGGACTGAATTTAACCCCCCAAGAGGAAAAGGTTTGATTTCAAGCTCTTCTTCAAGGGGTGCCCTGGGATTGGAGCCTGGGCTCTAATTAACCTCTCCTGTGCTGCCAAACAGCAGGAGCTGTATGGCCAAGGGACAAACTCTGTGATCCCTGTCAGTGTCCATGGTCCCTGTCAGTGTCCTTCAGGGAAATTGGGAGGAGGAAATGAAGAAACCAGTTTGGAACTAAACCGGTGTTAAAGTGGGAAAAACCTCCTTCCATGGAAATAAAACTTAGTTTTTCCTGGGCTGAACAAGCTCATTCTGGGATGAAGGACTGGGACTTCTGTGGACACTTGTGCTGGTTTCTTTGGACACCTTTGTTCCTTCAGAGAGGTCCTGGAAACACTCTGCTGTTCACTCCCAATGCCACCAGTGCCTGGGTCCTGTCTGCAGCAGCAGACTGCAGTGGGACAGGAGAAATGCTTTTCTGAGCCTCTGGGCTGGACACAGGCACAGCCTGACCCTGAACCCAAGGGAAACAAAGACAAATTCCACGGCTTTAGCTGGAGCAAGGGGGGGGGGGGTCCTGAGGGCAGCACTACACCAGACTTTTGTGTGTGTGTGTGAGACAGGCAGAAGCACAAATGCCTGCACAGCCCAGAGCAGTCAGTGTGGTGCTGGGCTTGCTGCTGCAGAGACCCCCAGGGAACAAACCCAGGCAATAGTTTGGGTTTATTCCTTGCTCTGTGTCAATGGAATAGAATGTTCCACAGGAGCTCTGTCCCCCTCTGTGGCACCGGGTGGCTCAAAGCTGAAGAGGGGGGGGTCAAGTGCAAGTTCCCTTCTGAAGTGTGTGTCCCTAAGGAGGACACTTGCCTTATTATTGCTTATTATTTGTAATATCTTATAGATATATCATACAATATCTAAGGATGGATTCTACAGAATATGTGCCATATATATGATACAGAATATATCTGATTATTGCTTTATGTGTCTGTCCAGACAGATATTGGGTATGCAGAGAGATTGTATTTGAGGGATATGTTCCTCTCAATGCTCTGTTAGCTCCACTCCCAAGGCCACCAAATTCCTGAAGCTCCCACTTCTGTGCCCTGCAGGTTTTGGCAGATTTGCAAGAGCAGGGGAATCATTCCCTGCAGCCCCTTTGCACTGTAGGAAATGGGAGCACTGTGCACATCCTGCTGCCTCCAGATTCCATTCTGGGGGTGGGAACGACCCTGTGGGGAGCAAACAAATGCCTGGTTCTGCAGCAGCTGCAGATGCTGAAGGGGCAGCAGGACCAACTCAGGGACCTGGGGGGCTTTGAAGTCTGGGAGGGTCCTGGAGGAGCTGGGGAGGGGCTTTGGGGATTGGGGGTACAGACCAGGACAGACCAGCACAGACCAGTACCTCCTCACTGCTCCCCAGATCTCTCCTGGAGCTGAGCCACATTTTTGTGGGACACCTGAGCCCCCCCCAGTGCCCTCCCAGTACAGCCCAGTGCCCCCAGTACAGCCCACTGTGTTCCTGTCCCACGGTGCCGGGTGATCCCTCTTGGTGGGGGGTTGGAAGGGATTTGAGGGGGAGGCTGGGGGAGATTTGAATGGATCTGGGGAAGGTTGGATGGGGATTTGGGAGGGTTTGGGGGTATTGGGGTGCATTTGGGGGAGTTAAAACAGGTTTTGGGGGCATTGGGGCATCAAAGGGGTGTGTGTGGGGAGGGGATTAAAGGGAAAATGAAGGTTAGGGGACATTTGGGGGGGTTAAAGGGGCCTGAGGGGGAGAGGAGGGGCTGCACCAAGAGCAGGTGAGTCCTGAGACCCCCCTCATGTCCCCAAGACCCTCTTGGTGTCCTTAATTCCCTCCTTAACACTCCGAGACCCCCCTGGTGTCTCCAATGTCCCTAGGGCCTCCCCATGGCTCCAGTTCCCCCCTTGACACCCTCAACTCCACTGTCCCCAAACCCCTCCCCACTGTCCCCAAACCCCATCCCTGATGTCCCCAACCCTCTAACTCACGCCAGGAGCCCACCCTGGCTCCTCTGAACACAAAAGCGACCCCCCACCACCACTCACAGAAAAGCCAAGGGCATCTGGGGACACACTGGGGACAGTTAGGGGGCTGTGCGGGGCACTGGGTGATTACTGGGGGATACTGGGACACACTGGGGGGAACCAGGGGGCACTGGGAGGGACTGGGGGGTTACTGAGGGACGCTGGGAGGGGCTGGGTGGAACTGGGGCACACTGGGGGACACTGGCAGAGAACTGGGGAGTTACTGGGGGATTACCAGGACACACGGGGGGACACTGGGAGGTTACTGGGCCATTCTGGGGGTTACTGGCTGCTCACTGGGATACGTTGGGTGGTCACTGCGGGGGTCACTGGGAGGTCACTGGGATATACTGGGGGCACTGGGATCCTCTTACCTGGATGTAGTACATCTCCCCCCCCGGATTTTGGGGGGCATCCTTAGGACCCCTCCCCTGGGGGCTGGGGACCCCCTGAACCCCACTGCTGGGCTTTAGGGGACACCCCAAAATCCCCTCAAAACCCCTGAAATCCCCCCTCGACTCATCGAAACCTCCTCAAGGTCCCCTCAAATGTCATCAGAGATCTCATCCCTCCCCAGCATCCCCTAAACCCTCTCAGTGACCCGCAAAACCCACCTGGGACCACCCACTACCCTTCAGGGACCCCCCCAGTCCCTCTTACGGACCCTCAAAACCATCTGGGATCCCTCAAACGCCCTAGAGACCCCAAAACTGCCTAAAAAGTTCCAGCAAAGCCCCCCACCACCCCCAAAACCTCCTCGGAGACCCCCAAAGCCCACTTGGCACCCCTCAAATCTCCTCAGAAACCAAAACTCCCTCAGAGACTCCCAAACCCCTTCAGGGACCTTCAATCTCCCCCCTGAGTCCCTTCAAGACACCGAACTCCCTCAGGGACCCCTCAAAACATCGCCGGGAACCCCCGAACTCCTCGGCTAAGCCCTCCCGAGCCCTCCAGCCTTTCCCCCCACAGCCGCGCTCCCCGCAGCCCCCGAGGGGATCCCCAGAGTCCCGCTCTCGCCGCTCCCCCCCCCGCCAGCACTCACAGCTCAGCGCAGCGGCCGCCGCCTTCTCCACAACCGCGTCCACGCAGACAAAATGCCGCTCGCTCTGCGCGCGCATCGTCTTTAGAGACCCGCCCCGCAGCCAATCAGCGCGCTGTCTCGGCCCCTGCCCGCCCTCCGCCCCGCCTTTGCCCCGCACGGTGCATTGTGGGAGTTGTAGTCCTTGCGGCGGGGATGCTAGAACGATTTTGGTTTTTAGTTTTTCTGTCTTCTTTTATTTTCTCCTTTTTTCTTTGTTTCTTTTCTTTCTTTTTTCTTTCTTCTTTATTTATTCCTCTTTTTTCTTTTTCTTTTTTCTTTTTTTTCTCTTTTTTCTTTGTTCTTTCTTTTTTTTTTTTCCTCATTTTTTCCTGTTTTTTCTTTCTTTTTTTTCCTCTAAAGTCTAGACAACTTTAGGAATAAATTTAAAAGCCAACACAGTGCTATAAATGGAAGATGTAAATGTAAGGAAGTAGTAATGAAATCTCTGGCAAGACTTCACTCATACTGTGCTCCGTAATACTTACCACATCACAAAAATCTGCTGTCTTAAAAATGTGAGTTGATTCGAGGAATAAAAGTTATCAGCTGTGAAGACAAGAACAGAAAAGCCCTCCTTCTGAAACAGTCACAGAAAAGGCAAATAACAGAGACACAAATATGAAGTGATGAAAGGGAGGTCACACAAAGAAATATTTTAGATCTATGCAGAAGAATTACAAGCATTACCCCATTTTTACTAATTCTTCCTTACTTTATTTGTTATGATAAATAGCACAACTCTCTGCTTAAAACCGGGAGAATTTTACGGATCAATACACTACAGACTACGGAGAGTTTGTGTGCCAGTTCTGCTTCTCACTTGTTCAGTAAACCTGAGCAGAACTTCTGATTATATAGAAATCCCAAGTGGCTGAAGACTGGGCTAGAAGGGAGCAAATCACCATGAAAAACAAAGTAACAGTGCTCCTTGTGAGTGCAGAAGGCCAAATCTTGATTTCCTTGGCTTTGGCATGACTGATGTATTTGGGCACTTTTTCATTCCCTCACTTCAATTATATGGCAAGACAGCAGGGAACTCTGGAAAAAGGTTTCTTTAACACAAGTTGAAAATTCAGAGGTTATTTTTAGTTTGAAAAAAAGTTGTGATCTTGGCTTATTTTGCATAAAGGTCATATTCACTCATTTGATGAGAGTAAAAAAGCCAACAAACAACATCAGAAATCTCAGACATTAAGGTATGTTTGGCAAGTATCATTACTATGGAAAAGAATAAACTGCTGTGTCTTCCCTTTCTCTCTCCTTTTCTCTCTTCAGTCTCAGTGGCCTTTGTGTCTCATTGTCTCAGAATTTTGCAGGTATTTATTTACATTTTCCACACCTTACAGCACAAGGATATCCCCTTTGACATGGTAGTCAAGCTAATGTTTCACTGGAAACAAGCTATATGAAGGAAAAATATTTTAATTATGCAAAAGGTTTCAAGAATTCAGATACAAAATTTCACATTTTTAAAATTCAATTTCAGATCTTTTTCGAAACTGCAGAGAAAAATCCCACAGAGTAATTTTTAACTGTAAATGGAACCAGTAAAAAAAAAAGCAAAAGCACTTTTATGGCTATCATGTTTAAGAAAGATCATCTCTGGTTTTGTCCCCAGCTAAAGACGGGGAAAAAAGCAGTGATTTGATTCCCTCGACATTTCAGCCTCAGCAAGATCTTAAAAGAACCTTCATTATCCCCCACTTAACCTTTTTTTTCCCCCCAATATGGAAAGGTGACGAAAATGTAACAGGGTGACAGAACTTTGCTGGAGGAACACAGAGTTCATTGCAAGCAGAGGAACTTCAGAGCTTCCTCAACCGTGCAAAGTGGCTCAAACCTTCAAACCCTGTCCCTTCACTCAAGTGCTTTATGATGACCAGGCTCACTTCCATAATCCAGATGCTTCAAGTGCAGAAAATACAGAATGACATGACAAAAAAACCCAACCAACAAACAAACAATTCACAGACATTTGCCTTCGCTGACAGTTAATGAAAATGCCATTTTATTCTGAAAACTGTAGGGGCAGGAGTTGTCAAAAATAAAAAATATTAAAAAGTGAGCTTTTTAGAAAAGCAGTGAAAATCACAGGAGTAAAGTAACATAAAAATTGATCCAATTCCTAGTACTTACATGTATCTGGAAAATGGTTCTAAAGACATAATTCATAGTGCAATTTTTCAAATGTCTTCTGTAGGTTTTCACCAGGAATTTCAGTGTCATTTTATTGTAGCATTCCTTCAACAGAAGAACCTAACTTGTCACATAAATAAGGTTGACTTTAATTACAGGACTGAAAAGTCCAGTTGATTTACACAGAATGAAAAGACAAACCAAAACAAAAAAACCCCAAGCATGAATACCCTTGAGATTATATAACGATGGCATACTTCATCTAAATTGTGTCCTTTTCTGTGTAAAATTGAAATTGGTCTAAAATAGGTTAACGTGATTGTAGGCAGTAATTTTAAATAATAATCTACAGCTAGATTTCACATGACCCATTTCCCCCATTTTTATATATTCTTCTTTTTTTTAGAAGTAAGCTGCAGTTTTGCAGCAGGAAATCTCCTCTACCACAGAGTTCTTCTGAGAGATCTTAAGCACAGCCTGGATCTCATGCTAAGGCTGAGGTTTTGGTAAGACCTGGAGTGAGACCTCTACAATGAGGTGAATTCCCTGCTCACAGATGATCAATCAGCTCTTCCAAGCTGTTGTGCAGTTTTCCCTTTCTCCCCTGGCTCTCCCTAAGCAGCAAAACCATCCATGTTCTCCCAGGCAACTCAAACTGCTGTTTGGATCTTCGTGTCCCAACTGTCTCGTGCAGCTCCAGAAGACAGAAATCAACCCCAAAGCTGATCAGTGCAGGTGCCACATGTCTGCAGCATGGAAAGGGCCCAGTTGGAGCTGGGGGAGATCTGCCCAGCCCCAAAAGCACAGGGGACGGAGGCAAAGGGAAGGAGGGAATCAGAAGAGAAGGACACAGTTGGAGTGTCACTCCCTGCTGGGAAAACTCCGCAGTTTGATGAGCAGGGACTTCCATTAAGCCTCAGTTTAAAGCAACCTTGAGGTGGCCCTTTCTGATGTGTGGGGTCAGGCTGAGCCCCAGCTGGCTGCAGTTTAGGAAAGGGAGCAGCAAAGAGGGCACCTCTGGGCCTCCCATTGCCAGAGTCTGAAGACACAACTGTTCAGGAAGGAGACTCACTTCTCTCATCTCTTGCCATCCACAACACCCACCCAAAACCAAGAACAGACACAGGGTGAGCTCACTGAGAGATGTGCTGAACAGCCTGGGAGAGGGGAAGAACAGAAGAAAGTAGCACTAATGAAAATGACAATCAGTTCAATACTGCAGAGCTTAGGGAAGAATTCTTGTTTCATTAGAACAACTCCCAATTTTCCACACAAGCACTTTTGCAATCCTACCCTTGTATCCCCATGAAATCATCTTTCTGGACAAAAGGAACTGGAATGGACAATGCACAGCTTGCCACTGACACTATTGAATGAGCTGGGTCATTGATGAGAGATGTAGGAGAGCTCTTTCCTCCTCCCTGCTCTATCCTGCTGTCTCCTTAAACTGCCTCTAGAAAAGAAATGGTCGCAATTTTTCATTTAAGAACTTTGTTTAAAACATTTCCTGCTCTTCATCAAAATCAGAGATTATATTATCCTGAAGTTAGATGGATATCATGCAAATGTTTGAGAATTTGGAATATTTTTAAATGTGATTTTTTCACAATGAGCTTTTTTTAAAAAATTCACGTGAAGTGACATAAGAGAATGTAAGAGAAGAAAAATGAAAAAGAAACAGAAGACATAGAACAAAAAGAATCCCATTGGGAAGGAATCCTGGTGGAAAGAAGGAAAGAAGCAAAGAAGAAAAAAAGAGATAGAGATGAGAGAGGAGAGAGAGAGAAAGAAAAGAGAGAAAGAAGAGAGAGAAAAGAGAGAGAGAAAAAGGAGGAGAAGGAGAAGAGAGAATAACAACTGATGTATCCTAAGGACTGAAATTTGACATAAAGGAAATCTTTCTAAAAAAGTTTTATGATGTGACTCTCAATGCAATACTAAGCAGAATGGAAAACCAAATCTGTCTCACAGGGAAAAATCTCGTATATTCAGGTTTGATCTTTTCTCCTAATTAATTCTGACCTAACATCAGTTTGCTGTGTTTGCTGAATATTCATTCCTCTAAGGAGGCCTGTTGGCTTCAGTGATCCACTTGCAGGAACAAATTCTTTCAGATGCAAATATAAGTTGTATGATAGGATTCCTACTTGTTTGCATGATTAGATCAGGGATCCTATGATGAGGTTCAACATCCAGTCCCAGAGGTGTTGCTGCCTAAACTAACAGTGGCTGAGATCCCCTGGCTGCAGGACACCATCTCCTGTAGAGATTGAACCAACTGCAGCAGCTACAGGTCCGTAGGCTCAATGTTGGCTGCTGGGAAGAAGCCCAAGCCATGGGCAGAGGCAGTGCAGTATTCCATAGGCACAGGCAATGCAGTATTCCATAGGCAGAGGCAGTGCAGTATTCCATAGGCACAGGCAATGCAGTATTCCATAGGCAGAGGCAGTGCAGTATTCCATAGGCACAGGCAATGCAGTATTCCATTGGCAGAGGCAAACAAGCGGACAGGAAAGGGCAGGTGCTTAAGGGTCCAGACCAAAATCTCACATCTCTCACTGCTGAACATTCCTCTGTTGTGCAAATCACACACAGAGCACATGAGAGCTTAAAGAAGCACCTCACTGCTCAGGCAATTCTTTTCTCAGAGTATCTTCCCTTTTCTGTTTGACACAGGAAATACAAACCAGTTCTTTGAGGCTCTGCTCTGCAGATGAGTCAGCACCAAGTTAATGAGTCAGCACCAAGAACCCCCCCAGAGACAACTCTGCAATGCAGCACAGAATCAGCAGCCACGACAATCTTCATCTCTCTTGTTATGACTTGGGAATCCAGTCCTTTTCTGCTCTTTGCAGGGGATGATTGAACCTCACCTTCCTGCTTCCCATCTGAGCAGCAGCCTGTCTTTCTCTGCTCTCTCTCTTTGCCCCTATTTTTTCAACATAATCTTGCTCCTTTCTGCACAGAGGACCTCTCATTCCCATCCATACTTAGGGCTTTGATGGTCAGAGGAAGGGAACAAATGGATTTAACCAGAGTATTATCAGCAGTGATTGCAAATTTATTTTCTACTAGCTTACCATCTCTTATTACAAAGCAATCCTAAAATAATGGGGTCTTCTATCTGCCACTTCATCAGAAGTAGCACTCCTTGAGAAGAAAAATGGATAGCCAAGAATGTCATGCAGAAGATTTTCTCCCAGAATTTTGCAGTTTTACATCCTCTGTGTCACTTCAAGTCATTTACCTAATAACGTTAATTCTAAAGAAATTTGTTTTCCAGATTTTTTACTGCTTGGCAACTCTACACTATTCTTACTCAACAGCTACACCTACACATTTCTCAAGATCAAGATCTGTTGGGCTGTCACATCAGAATTCAAAACTGGCTTAAATTAATTGTTTCCATTGGCATTTATTCAACCAAAGCTAATTCTCCAGGATGGCCATGAAAAGGGAATGCAAAAGGGACACACCTACACCAGCTAGAAATGTAAAAGCTTTCTTGACAAAAAAAAAAAAACAACAACCAACCAAAACAAAGCCACAGAACAAAACACTCACAGTGTTCAGGGTGTATTTGCTCAATTCTCTCATTTCCAATTGTTATGAAGAAAACAGCCAGAGGGGTTTAGAGCCTCAGTCACTGTAAATCAGCACATTGGAACTGACTTCCTTACAAATAAAGAACTTTGTGGATTCTGGCTCAATATATTGCCAATGGTTTCTATTACTATTATTAAACAAACTCTCTAAGTCTATCCAGTAAGTGCTCCTTGTCAGCACTTTCAACTTCTATTCTAAAACAGGTTCCAAAATGCAGGTGAGTCTCTCTATATTCTTGGACTAGATCAGCTGTCCCTGATAGAATACACCACCATTCACAGGAAAAAATGAAGTACATAATACACCTCTCACCTTCACAATATGTTAACTATACAACTGTTTTCATTCTCTAGTTCCTAAAGTTAACAATGTGACAAATTAGAAGCAAAAAAGGACAATTTTGTTAGTAAGAACTACCAATGCAAACATATTCTTCTGAACTTCCAGTCCTCAGCTGAGATAATAAATCACATTTCGTTCAACAGAGTGTTTGTGGAATTGTTACATGCACAGAAAAAGCACTTTTTCATACTCACCTCGTGAAGGCCTGACAATTGTTACAGCATCACTCATCAAGCTGCCCTGGCTGTTGGATGCATTCACTTGCACTGTGTAGTTAGAAAATGGAATCAGGTCTTTAATGGTACCCACACATTGAATTTCCTGCTGCTGCAGAACATCTGAGTATGATTTACCACAGAATAATGAGCGTTGTCTGTTAGGAAAAAACAAGAAAGGGGGGAGAAGAATAGATGTTAGACCTTGTGTCTGCTCCAATTCACTGTCTTTAGGAACTAAGTCTTATTCCTACTCAAAAGAAGACTTGTTGTTTATACCACTAACACACACACACACATGAAATTTTGGCTATTGGGGAGAAAAAATATTATTCATCATTTCTCCTGCTTCTGGCAACAGTTTATGGTATTTGTAAATCTTGGAAAATAAACAAACCAACACATGAAGTAACCATGCAGTTGCAGAGCTGACTGCTATACACTGCAAACAGGAGCCAGCTCTCAGAAATTACTGATCTTATAGAAAAGTTGTGGGATAACTGCAAATTCCAAACATTAGTGTTAATTCTTGTGCCTATGATACAGTGATAAAAATTTCTGAATTGACTAGAAAAATGCTTCCCTTAGGAGTTTATAAGCTAACTCATTGCATACAGCAGAAAAAGTCACCTGCAGTAACACCTGCTTTCCAGCATGGCCTGCAGTCCCCTCAAAGAGAAAAGAATTGGAAGCATTCAGTTTATCAGCTGAAATCATCAGAGGACACCACAGCAACCTCCATGTCCTTTGCAAACATTTTAAGATCTCAAACTTAAGATCAGACAATATTCTGCCCTACACAAATAAAGAAACCCTTTCCAAAATACCCAGTAAGACTAGAAAATAAAAAAAAAATGTATGTCAGGTAACAATTTTTTTCAAATCAATGAAGAGTTCACTCACACATCTGAGAGCAAAACTGAACTCATTTAAAGATTATCCTGTATTTTGAACATATAAAACCCTCTATAAATGATTAATATTATTACAACTGTTCATCATTCCATGGAGAGCTCTCACAGTGAAGTCAAAGGAAATTCTCTGTTACAAATGACAGTAGACTCACACAAGTCTAAGATCACAGGTATGAGAATGACATTAAACAGTATATAACTATTAAAAATATTGTAAGTGAAGTCAGGCATTGTCACAGGATTGAATATTCGCATCTGAGCCCTCTAGAAAACCTAGATAAGACAGAATTACAAAACCCTAGAAAATCAACGTTTTAATTATTTTTTAAGGGAAACTCTTGGATTTACACATTTTTATTCAAGTTTTAAATGAATCATTAAAACTGAAATGTTATTAAATCTGAAAACGGTTTTCCAATCTCCCATATTTCCATGATGTGCTCTAACACGTGTGTGTGCAGCACATTTCAGTCCTGCTCACAGGACATTTTACCACAGATGAGTGATCTGGATTTTCTTCTAATTTGGGGATTCTTACAAACAATCTCTGATTTACTTACGGTACAAGTCCACGCAATTCCATTATTTTGGTGTTCAGAGTGGCACAAAGGGTTTTTTCAGTGATTCTTTTGGTAACATATGACACACTTATTTTCTGAGGTTTTGTGGAGGGGGGGCAGTTTTGTAAAACTCTTCAGAAACCTGCCTTGTAGCCCAGTTCATTATTGCTCAAATTCCCCCTGGATGACACCGTGCCACAGCACCAGAGCACCCAGACAGACTCCAGCAGGGTGAAGGTGGAATGGTTTCATGGAGCCTGATGGATTCACTTTGGATTTCGCTGAAGTTTACATAAGCCCCAGACCCCGTTTTAGATACTGTGATGAAGGTAAAACTTCTTATCCTGCCAGAAGAACAAACACGTTTCACACATTCCACACACAGAATCCTGCAGGAGCAAAGTTATTTTGTCTGACATTACTCTGATGGACCCAGGCTGCTCAACCAGCACCACAAAAATGCATCCACATTCCTTGAACTCAGCTCTTCAATTGTACATCAAACCCTCCTTCTGCACATTTGTGAAACTGTCCCTGGGGGTGATTTGGGAGCAGATACAACCCAACAAAGCACATTTCTCCTGTCATCTATCACAGTTTCTCCAGTGTCTGCCACTGAGTACTTGTGACCATCACACAACAACATGTGACTGTCATATGCACCTATTATTTTATTAACAATAATTAGAAATGGCCAACTGTAGATATGACATATACATTCTCAAGGTTCTAGTGACATGAAACACTTAAGAACTCAGCTGGTTGTGCAAAAAAGATGCATTTTTTAAACATTTCTCCTCCAACGTGTAGGAAAGTTTAAAAATTAGTGCTGACAGATTGGCACATAGGACAGATTCAAACTTTAAGCATAAAAATGGGTTGCCTAGTAGCAATTTATATGCCAAATTCATGTGAAACTTAAACTTTTTCTATCTACATTACAGTTTTAACAGGTTAATATTTTTATTTTCATCCACATGTGTTTCCTTTGCTGATATTTTTATTCCATTATTAATCTTTCTTCCAATGGCTAACTATACTATATTTAAAAATGCAATTTTGAGTAACAGAATATGAATTAAAAGGATAACACTCTATTCCAAGTTGCCTGGATAACAACATTAATAAACAGTAATTACACAATTAGTTGTAACATTAAATTCTAGTTATAGCAGTGTGATTACTCAGCAATTATAAGAAGTATATAATTACTCAATAATTAGGAGAAGTATGTAATTACATCACCATTTGCTTCAGCTCAAAAATGAACTTGCAAATTTACAATGAGACAGACAACACAGCAGCTCAACATTTTTCATTGCTTCTAATAAAAAGCCAAGGAGTACTTGCAAGTTTCCTAACCCGAACTTTACACAAAGGTGTAAAGCAACTTACTGCTGCTGGCAAGTAACATGTTAGAAGAACATTTTTAAAATGCAGGTCTTGCTGGGGTTGACTTGCAATTTGCAGCTTTGCCACTTCTCACTGCTTCACCTCAGCTTTCAGTGGGCTGGAAAATGCAGACACAGAGGTTCAGCCTGACAGACAGTGACACAGTGATAACCCTGTCACATCATTCCATGCCATTCCTGCCCAGCCTGCCTCAGTGGGGACCCAATTGGTGAGGAGAAGTGGACGAGGTCTCTCTTTTTCCATTTTTCATGGGTGTTTTTCTCTCCATCCTGCTCACAGGTCCTACTGTAGCCTACCAGCAAGTCTGCTGCAGATCTGAACAGCAGGTGCCTCAGATACCGGGAAAGTCCTAAAAGACATTGTTTACTTCAGACAAGTGGTTTGTACCAGACACCTCCTTGTTCCTGCACTCAGCCTTGTCATTGCTGCCAGGAACAGACACCAGCACTCCAACAAGCAAAGTTTCCGTGGTCGACCCTGTGCACTTGGCACGGGAACGCTTGCCAAAAGCTTGCCCGCAAGGGCTCAAAGCCCCACCCCGAGCTCATGAATATGCAGCAGGGCGGGACATTTGCATCCCCTGGGACGGCTCATTGGTGGGGCGGTGGCCAATCAGGTGCCAGGGACACAGCAGGCAGAGGAATGACCTTGGAACAAAGCCTTGGAAATCTTTTATCCATACACAGGGTGACTGGAACCATCACTTACATCAGGGTTATCTCTACGTGCTGTCTTTGTGCCGTCTGACATCTAATGCACGTTTTTTAAAACAGTAGATGAAAGGGGCTGCACTTTTTAAAGGTGCAAGGAACACTCAATTCAACACTCACAGTTAAATAAATAACACTCCAATAAATACCCACATCAGAAAAGTATCGATTTTAAGTCCTGAAAACCAGAAAAGGGACTTTCCACGAGGATGTCCTGTCATCCAGAACTAGAAGGGAAGAATTCAATAGAATAAAATATTCTCTCCAAGATCCAGGTGAGATTCTCTCTCTTCTAACATTTCACTGACCTAGGAAGCAAGAATTTGGCACAGAATTAATACCGAGAAAAATGAGACCAGTGAAACATCCTGAGCTCAGGAGAACCTGACTGTGCTGGGCAATCAGAGTTTTCACCCTGGGAAATGAACTGCTCTGAAACAGTGGGAAGAAACCAGTAACAAAGGCTGAGTTCAAATGCTCAAGAGTAAACAAGTCCTTCCTCACCAAAAGGTCTGAGCTACCCTGAACTCATCTCTAGACATCCATGGAAATAAAACAGCCTGACCTTGAACCCAAGGGAAACAAAGACAAATTCCATGGCTTTAGCTGGAGCAAGGTTGGGGGGGGGAGGATGTGTCCCTCCTCTATGACATCACATCCTCCCCATGACATCACATTCTTCCTGTGACATCACACCTCCCCTATGACATCACATCTCCCCTATGACATCACATCCCTTGTATGACATCACATCTCTCCCTTGACACCATATCACCCCTGTGACGTCACACCCTCACCTGTGATGTCACAGCTCTCCTGTGACATCACACCTCTACTGTGACATCACATCTCCTCTATGACGTCACAACGATCATATGACATCACATCTCCCTTGTGACATCCCGTGCTCGCCTGTGACATCACATCCTTCCTGTGACATCACACATCCCCTATGACATCACATCTCCCATATGACATCACATCCCTTGTATGACATCACATCTCTCCTGTGATACCATATCATCCCTGTGATGTCACGTCCTCCCCGTGACATCACACATCCCATATGACATCACACCTGAATTGTGACATCACATCTCCTATATGACATTGCAAACATCATATGACATCACATCTCCCTTGTGACATCCCGTGATCGTCTGTGAATCACAGCTCCCCTGTGACATCACATCTTTCCTGTGACATCTCAGCTCCCCTATGATGTCACATCCATCATATGACATCACATATCTCCTGTGATGTCATATAATCCCTACGACATCATGTCCTCCACTGTGACATCACATCTCCCCTATGACATCGCACCTCCCCATGACATAAGAAGTCCCCTGTGACATCTTCTGCGATATCATATCATCCCTGTGACATCCTGTGCTCACCTGTGACATTGTATCCTCCCAGTGACAGCACACCTCCCCTGTGATATCACATCTCCCTTGTGATATTACATCCCTGTTGTGACATCACATCTCCACGATGATGTCACATCCATCAAAAGACATCACACCTCACTTGTGAAATCATATCTCTCTAATGATGTCATATCCATCACATGACAACACATCCATCATATGACATCACATCCTTCCTGTGACATCACATCATTCCCGTGACATCACACCTCCCCATGACATCACATCCATCATATGACATCACACCTCTCCTGTAATATCCAACCTCCCTGTGACGTCATGTCCTCCCTTGTGACATCACATTGTCCCTATGACATCACATCCTTCCTGTGACACCACATCCTTCCTGTGACATCACATCTTCCCTATGACATCACACTTCCCCATTACATCACATCTCCCCTATGACATCATATCCTTCCAGTGACATTACATCTCCCCTGTGACATCACATCTCTCCTATGACTTCACATCCTTCCGGTGACATCACATCTGTTCAATGATGTTGCATCGATCATATGACATCACATCCTCCCTGTGAAATCACACCTCTTCGTGACATTACAGCTCCCATAGGACATCACAGCTCCCCTGTGACATCACATCCCTCTTGTGACATCATGTCCTTTGTGTGACCTCACAGCTCCCCTTATGAGATCACATCCTTCCTGTGACATCACAACTGCTCTATGACATCACATCCATCATATGATATCACATCTCCCCTGTGACATCACATGTCCTCCATGACATCGCACCTCACCTGTGATATCATATAATCCCTGTGAAACCACATCTTCCCTATGACATCACATCCATCATATGACACGACATCTCCCTTGTGAGATCACATCTCTCCAATGACATCACATCATCCCTGTGATATCATTACATCGTCCCTTTGACATCATATCTCCCCTATGACACCTCCCCATGACATCACAGTACCTATGTGACGTCACATCCATCATATGACATCACATCTCTCCTGTGATATATCATCCCTGTGACATCACGTGCTCCTCTATGACATCACATACTCTCTGTGACATCACAGCTCCCCTTTGACATCACATCTTTCCTGGGACATCACATCCTTCCTGTGACATCACATCTCCTCTATGGCATCACATCCATCATATGACATCACATTTCCCTTGTGATATCATATCATCCCTGTGACATCACGTCCTCCCCTCTGACATCACATCCTCCCTGTGACATCGCACCTCCCCTATGTCACATTTCCCCTATGATGTCACATCCATCATGTGACATCACAGCTCCCCTATGACATCACACTTGTCTTGTGACATCACCTCCTTCCTGTGACATCACACTGTCCCTGTGACATCACATCCAGTGACATCCAGATCCATCCCAAGGTTGGGGGTGTGTATGAGACAGGCAGAACCACAAATGCCTGCACACCCCAGAGCAGTCGGTGTGGTGCTGTGCTTGCTGCTGCAGAGACCCCCAGGAAACAAACCCAGCAAGTAGTTTGGGGGTGTGTGCGTCCCTAAGGAGGACACTTGCCTTATTATTGCTTATTATTTGTAATATCTTATAGATCTATCATACAACACCTAAGGATGGATTCTATAGAATATGTGCCATAGATATTTGTGTTGGGTCTGGCTGAGCTGCAGTTCATTTCCCCACAGCAGCCCTCCCAGTGCTGGGCTTGGCATTGGCAGCTGGAAGGGAGTTGAGAACACACCAGTGTTTTGGCCACTGCTGAGCACAGCACCAACACTGGGACATTCCTTCCTTAGCTGAGGGCAAGACCCTGGGAGGGGACCCAAGTAGGCCAGCTGAGCCCAACTGACCCAAGGGACATTGCAGACCATGGGAGGCCAGCTCAGCTCTAAAAGCTAAGGCACGGAGCAGGAGGGGGGCATTCATTGTCTAATGGTTGCCTGCTGAGGAACCATCCCGCGGACCCAAGCCCTGCTCCTCGGGAGTGGCCAACCATGGCTGCTCATGGGAAGTAGAGAACAAACCCTGCTATCTTTTGTCTCTGTGTGCACAAGCTTTGCTTTGCTTTTTGCTTTAAATGAACTGCCTTATCTCAACCCACTATTTTTTTTCCCACCTTACTCTCTCCCCTGTCCTGCTGGGAAGGGGAGTGATAGAGCGGCTGGGAGGGCACCTGGTGTCCAGCCAAAGTCAACCCACCACACACCTGAACACTTCCAGAGACTCCACCCCCTCCCTGAACTACTTCTTCCAATGCCTGAACACTCTCTCAGTGGAAAAAGGGTTCTTTAATATCTAATATGAACCTTGCCCAATGCAATTTAAGGCCATTCCCTCACAACCTTTCACTATAGCCTTGGCAGAAGAGACCAACCCTCACCCCACTAAAACCTCCTTTCAGGTCATTGTAGAGAGCAATGAGGTCCCCCCTGAGCCTCCCCTTCTCCAGACTCAACAAGCCCAGTTCCCTCAGCTGTCCCTCAGCAGACATGTTTTCCAGAGCCTTCCCCAGCTCCGTTCCCTTCTCTGGACACGCTCCAGCCCCTCAAGGGCCTTTTTGCACTGAGGGGCCAGAACTGGACACAGCACTCGAGGTGGGGCCTCAGCAGTGCCCAGCACAGAGGGGCAATCAGTTCTCTGCTCCTGCTGACCACACTCTTCTCCACAAAGGCCACGATGCCCTTGGCCTTCTTGCCCCCCTGGGCACACTCTGGCTCATATCCAGTCTCTGTCAAGCAGCACCCTCAAGTCCCTTCCTGCTGAGCAGCTCTCCAGCCCCTCTGCCCCCAGCCTGGAGCGTTCCAGGGGGTTGTTGGGACCCAAGTGGAGGCCCTGACACTTGGCCTTATTGATCCAGCCTGTCCAGATCCCTCTGCAGAGCCAAAGTCAGGCCACCAGCAGTCCAAGGTGTCAGTTCTGCTGCCCCCTCCTTCCTTCACTCAGAAAGGAAAACTCCACCATTTTGGGGTCTCTGTGCCCAAGACAGTTCCAACCACCACATCCCCCACCAGTCACAGAATCATGGAATGGTTTGGGTTGGAAGGGACCTTAAAGAGCATCTCAGTCCAACCCCCTGCCATGGGCAGGGACACCTTCCACTAGACTCAGAGCTCAGAGCCCCATCCAACCTGGCCGTGAACACTTCCAGGGATGGGGCAGCCAGAACTTCTCTGAGAAACCTGTGCCAGGATCTCACTACCATCACAGTCAATAAATTCTTCCTAATATCCTATCTAACCCTTCCCTTTCTCGGTGTGAAGCCATTCCCCTTGTCCTGTCACTCCAGGACCTTGTAAATAGTCTCTCTTCATCTTTCTTGTTGGCTTTTTCAGGCACTGCAAGGCCCCAATTAGGTCACCCCAAAGCCTTCTTTTCTCCAGCCTGAACAATCCTAATTCTCTCAGCCTTTCCTCACAGCAGAGCTGCTCCATCCCTCTGATCCCTTTGGTGGTCCCCTCTGGACTCACTCCAGCAGGTCCATGTCCTTCCTGTGCTGGAGCCCAGAGCTGGAGGCAGCTCTGCAGGGGTGACAACATTACAGCCGTGTATGTTCCAGCAAGGACACTGTGGAACTTCCTGGAGTAAAGAGGCAATTGTGACACTGTAGGGCCTTCTGGAGCCAAAGGAATCCTGGGACACTGTGGAACCTGTTGGAACCAAGGGTTCATTGTGCCATGAAGGGCCTCATGGAACCAAGGCAGCCCTGAGACATTTCGGGACCTCACAGAATCAAGGGGCCATTGTGACACTGAGGAACCTCGGGGACTCAAAGGCCACTGTGACACTGCAGGGCCTCATGGAACAAAAGGAACCCTGAGACTTTTCAGAACCTCATGGAATCAAGGGGCCACTGTGACACTGCAGGCCTCATGGAAACAAAGGATTCCTGGGACACTGTGGAATCTCATGGAACCAAGGGGCCACTGTGACATGTGGGGTCTCCTAGAACCAAAGGAGTCCTGAGACATTTTGCAAACTCATGGAATCAAGGGTCCATTATCACACCACAGAGCCTTACGAAGCCAAAAGGACCCTGTGACTCTGTGGAACCTCATGGAATCTAGTGGCCATTCCCACACTGTAAAACCTCAGGGATACTGTCAGGTTCCCATTATTAAAAGATGCCTCTGCCCAAATTCAGCTGCAAAGGAGACCATGTGCCAAAGTCAGCAGTCCAGGTTTGATTTAACAGTAAATAAGAGGTAGAGAGAGAGAAAGAAATAGAAAGAGAGAGAGAGAAGAAAGGGGTGGTGGGAAGACAGTGAGAGAGAGACAGAGATGAAGTAAATGTATCACACCATGTAGATCCCTGAGGCTCCTGCCGGTCCTTCTTCACCCTGCTCTGCTCGGTGAAGGGGCCCCAAGTTGTGCTTCTGGGGTATCACTTTTATACAACCCAAGCCCCGGGTGTTCAGGGGGGTAGATGCTGTTCCCACAGCTTGGGCTGGCACGTGTACAAGGACTTGCTTCCTTTCCCACATCTTGCCATGGTGGGAGTTTTGCCCGGTGTGCTTCCCTGGTGGCCTAGTGGTTAGCATGCAGGACTCTCACTGCTGCGACCCCGGTTCGATTCCTCGGTCCCCCGGGCAGATGGAGCCCGTTAGCCCTGTGAGGCCATCCATCTATGAGAAGGTCACTCTAACCAAAACCTACGTCCTGAGGACCTCACTGCCATTGTCCAAGATTGCTTGGCCCTGGCAGATGAACCTCAGTTCAGCGCATGCTGTGTCTCACCTAAAAAATCCATTGCGCAGGCTGGAAAGGTAAAAGACCTTTCCCAAAATCTTCGTTCGCGAAGACTGGCCATTATTATTATTCCAGTCTGCAGGTGGGAATCTTTGTCTGGATGGGTTCCCCAGACCTGCCTTTCCAGCCCTGGCTTCCTGTTGGGGCTGTCTGCTCTTTCCCACAGTCTGCACAGTGCAATTCTGTCCTGTGGGCTACTTCCAAAGCTTCACCTCCCTTTAGGCCTTGGAATTAAATGCCTTCCTGTTTGCCACCAGTGCTTATATGTTGTGGTGACTTATGGGATTTTCCTTCTTTGACAGTGTTTTGAAACAGTTCATTGTGCCCTTCAAGTCCTTACATGTGCACACATACACCCCACTCTCACCAGTGTCTGGCCCTCCAAAGAACACAAGACCTGATGTTTTGTAGCTCCCACTCCAGTGGTTGGCACTTGGAGCTCCTCTGTACCCAGAGCTCAGAGCTCCCTTGTGCCAGAAAGTTTAAAGATATTGTGCCTCATTCTGCCAAGACAACCCTTGGAAAAAAGTGTCCCTCTGTGTTTCCCTAAAAGCACTCTACTGTCATCTTCCAAAACCTTGGAGAGGTCCCAGAGATCTCCCAGGAAGGAATTTGGGGCCTCAAGCACATGACCTGTATATAGAGTCTGAGGACTCAGGGGTCAGTGGTGTGAAGACTGAAGACAGTAGAGGAGTAGCCTGAGAGGTCTGGAAGGGGGGTGTCAGAGCTGGTGGAGCTTTTCTTCCTGGCAGAAAACAGCCTAAGAAAGAGCTAGTGCAACCAAGGGCAGCTGGGGTGGCCTAGACTGGTGAAAAGAAGTACGAAGTTTCCCTCTGAGGTCAGTGTTGCACTGCAGAATGTCACAAAGGAGTCTGGATTGAGTCCAAGGCTTTGTGTGTGCAGGAAGAGCCAGGGAGGACGCAGAGATGTCAGTGCAGGAAGGTGCCAGCCAGGTGGGGCAGCCGGGGGGATGACGACAGCCTGCAGGGAAAGGGGCGGGGTATGGACACCGTAGGACAGCCTGGGCTGGAGAGGAGAGAGGGATGGGGAGAAGCTGAAAGGCCCTGACAGAGCCCCCTTCTGCAGGCCTTTGGCCATGGCTGCTGTCTGTGCCCCTGATGCCAGGAGGAGACAAGTGGCCCTTTGAAGCCCTGGGGCCTCATGGCCTCCTTGTCCCTGCTCAGCAGCCTGGCAGGTGCCACCCCATGGTCCTGCCCTTGACATTGCACATCCCACATGCCAGTGCCCCAGGAAGAGCCCTGAGGAATGAGGCAGGGACAGGATGTCCCTTCCCAGGGGCTGGGGGTCAGGACTCAGCTTGTTGGATTAAGGAAACAAGTCAATGTTTATTCAGCATCAGAGCCACCTTTCCCTTGCTTGTCCATCCTTGTCATCACTGTCTGCAGTTTTCTACTCCAACTGGAATCTGGGGACACTTTCTCACTCCTGTCCCTCAGTGGGACCCATTAACAGTACAAGAAACTTCAGTATTTCAAACTCATTTTGACTTCTTGAAAAGTTGTTTGAACTTACTCTCAGGGACTGAGTCTCACGTAAAAAACGCCAAACCCCCCTGAGGGTCATGAAATGCCTGGGGCTGTTGCTGTGCTGCTGAGCTGGGCTGGGCTCCTGGCACACAGGGAGCTCCTGGTAACCAAGAAGAGCTTCAAAGAGACACCTCTGCTGGTGAACAGCTCCTCTGCACAGCCCAGCAGGGCTGAGGGCACTGCCTGCAGCACCCAGGGCACAAAAGCAAGGCAGACAGAGGTTACACACAGCCTGGGCTGGGAGGGAAGTCGAGAGGAAGATCCACTGGAAGAGGAATCTTTCCAGGTTTCCTCATGGTGAGTCAGCATGAAGGGCAATGTGTCTGCAGTTGGTGCAAAGATCTAACGCTGGCACCATCCCAGGCACATCCCAGCAGGGTTCCCTTCTCCCAGGGATGGCTGCAGGGTTGTGAAGCCGAGCTGTGCCACCCAGGCTGCCCCAAGCTGTCCTGCAGAGCAGGGTCCTGCAGCCCAGGGGTGTGCCAGGGCAGGAGCTCTGTCACTGCCAGGGGCAGCTCTCAGCCAGGCTGGGGAGCTCCCTCAGGGTTGGGCAGAGGCTGAGGGTGGAAGGAGCAAAGCCTGGCAGGGCAGGGCAGGTTTCTTCTGCTGTCAAGTGAGAGTTTCATGGGTCAAAGCACCCCAGGATATTTTCCAGGGGATACTTCAACGAGAAGATCCAAGGAGGGATTTCTCTCAAGCTCTCAAGCCACACGCCTGGTGGTTTGAGTTCCAGAGGAACTCTGAGGAGCTGCCCAGGGTTGAGAACAACTTGATGGCACTGTTGGTGTCTGGGAGGTGGCACAGCTGGCTCAGGGTGATGCTGCCCTGAGTGCCCAGTGGGCTCTGCCCTGGCCTCTCCCAGCTGGACCCTCCCTGTGCATTTCCTTGGTTCTCAGCTTGCCCGTGGTCCTGAGGTTGTTCCCTCCTTCTCTCAGTCAGGCTCACTGGGGAGGGCAGTTCAAGCTACACAGTCCAATACTGATCCTGGGATTCCCCTATGGTAGGTGTGTCCCTGGGAATGAGACATTCCCATTGTCCTCTGCCCTGTGGGGCTGTGGGCAGTGAAGTCTGTGGGCCTGGGTAAGGAGCTCTTTTTCCCTCAATCAGACCCCATCATTAGGACACTTGGCTCTTTCCTGAGGTGTCCTTCCAAGCTGGGAGCTGCCCTTGAGAATGCAAATCATCCTCCCAGCACAGCTGTGTTCTCTGAAAGCCCCAGTGGAGAGGGGCAGAGATGCTGTGCCCATGCCAGGAGATGCTGTTGGGTTGGGGAGATGAGCCACAGATGTCCTTGTGTCCAAGTGGGATGCTGAGCCCTTGAGACAGGCTGAGACCTTGAGGGCTCTGGGATGGATCCCTCTGCTCTCAAGAGTGTCTGGTGGCTTTTCAGACCAAAATGGGAGTGTGATCAATCTCCATCTCAGGAAGGAGCAAAGCCAGGGCAGTTGGGAACAAGAGAGAGGGACAGACCAGCTCCCCTAACTCTGCACGAAGCCCCAGACAACCCTCCTGCCTGGCAGGACCTGCTCTGTTCTCCCTGAGTGCATCAGAAGTGCTTAGGGGTTCTGACATCCAGGAACACTCCTCAGCAGACATGAGGGGAGTCTAAAAAAAAAACAAAAGGCAAACAAAACAAACCTGTGACACTGCCTTCTGCTGTCCTGCTTTTTCTCACAAACTGGGAGGCCAGATGCTGACAAGCCCTTTTGCAGTGGGAGCAGTTTCATCTGACACAGCTGAACACCAGGACGGGCCCCTGTGCCCACAGTGCTCATGACCCCACCAGTGCAGAGCAGGGCTGACCCCTCCCAGCCAGTGGGCAGAGGGTCTGCTCCTCATGGAAAATGTAGTGAGCCCCAAGCAGGGCTCCAGCCATGGAGCTGAAGGAGAGACTCCTAGAAAAGGAAAACCAATGGAGCAGTGAGAGGGGTGTTGGAAAGCGGCTTTGTGTTTTTCTCAGGATGTTCTGCCCTAACTTGTCACTGTTATTTCCTATTTGAACAGGTCCCCATGTCTAGAGGCAGCAAATGTCCAACAGCAGCTCCATGGCCCAGTTCCTCCTCCTGGCAGTCGCAGACAGGCGGGAGCTGCAGCTCCTGCACTTCTGGCTCTTCCTGGGCATCTCTCTGGCTGCCCTCCTGGCCAACGGCCTCATCCTCAGCGCCGTAGCCTGCGACCACCACCTGCACACCCCCATGGGCTTCTTCCTGCTCAACCTCTCCCTCACAGACCTGGGCTGCATCTGCACCACTGTCCCCAAAGCCATGCACAATTCCCTCTGGAATACAAGGACCATCTCCTATGAAGGATGTGCTGCACAGCTCTTTCTGCTTGTCTTCTTTCTTGGAACAGAGTTTTCCCTTCTCACCATCATGTGCTACAACCGCTACGTTGCCATCTGCAAACCCCTGCACTATGGGACCCTCCTGGGCAGCAGAGCTTGTGCCCACATGGCAGCAGCTGCGTGGGCCGCTGGGTTTCTCAATGCTCTGCTGCACACAGCCAATACATTTTCCCTGCCCCTGTGCCAGGGCAATGCCCTGGGCCAGTTCTTCTGTGAAATCCCACACATCCTCAAGTTCTCCTGCACACACTCAGGCTACCTCAGAGAACTTGGGCTTATTATGGTTAGTGCCTGTTGCTCGGGGAGCACGTGGTGGGTGCCCGGCATGGCCAGGGGCGTCCCCCCCGCTGCTCGGGGAGCATGTGGTGGGTGCCCGGCACGACCAGGGGCGTCCCCCCCGCGCCGCGCGCATTCCGCGTGCGCGGTTTGGTCACCAAGCGCAGCTGCAACGTGAGAGGGGAGAGAGATGGGCACCCTTGCTGACTGTTGCTGCTCACCCGTGGAGGAGGAGAGGGCAGCTTCAGAGCACACTAAGGTTTGCCATTCCAGGTTTGGGGGGGAAGGGGAGGGAGGGTACAGGGGAAGAGGGGGGGAAGAGAGGGGAGGGGTATCGAGCGGGCCGCAGGGGTCCTCTGACTGGTGGGAGGGTGAGCGGGGCAATCCTGTACGAAGTGTCACAGGTGACCAGTGCGCCTGAAGATAAGTGGTAACACAATGGAGGTAGCTTATGGTCAGGGCGGGTAGTGGGGTTCCTTTACAGTGAGATGGGTCCCAGCCAGGCTGGGGCCCTGAAAGGCACCCCAGCCTTGGATGGGCACAGGGGCTAGAACGGTCAGTAGGTTTGTTTGTCTTTTTGTTTTTGGTTCACCTACGGCTACTGCCCAGGTTTGGCATGGTCTGGATATTTTTGCTTTGCTCTGTTACATCCTGAAAGGGTGGGCAGGACAAAGGGCTGGTCCTAGGTATCTCCTTATGTTTGTATATAAATAGGTGATAGTAAAGTAGGAAATGAAAGACTTGCCCAAATTGTTCTAACAGGAACGTAGCCTGTGTGCCCCTATGTGGTTGCGAGCTATGCTGGCGATGGTTCATGCCTTCGGTAGGGTCGCCCATGCCAGACAGGTCAAAACCATAGGTCCAAATACACTACATTCTTGGGCAGGATGAGCTCGTTAGCCTTCTGGCAATCATCCTAGGAGAAGGACAACTCTAATCCCAAACCCGGGCAGATGGAGCTCGCTTAGCCCTGTAAGGCCATCCATCTAAGAGAAGGTCACTCTAATCAAACCTACGTCCTTAGGACCTCGCTGCCTCCATCCAAGCTTGCTCGGCCCTGGCAGATGAACCTTAGGATTAAAGGGTGGGTTCAGTTCCGTGCATACTGCATCTCACCTAAAAAATCCATTGCGCAGGCTTGAAGGTTTTACCCACATGCAAAAAGTCCTGTAGCAACGGGCGAGGGTCGAAACGGCAGGTGAAAGGTGCACTGGGAGCCGCAGACTCAACCCTGCATGCAGGCGGTTCAGGATATTGGTCATTTGAGACTGACGGAGATGACAGTCTCTTGGGGCAGCACCCTGAACGACCAAGCAGCCTTTTCAAGGACAGCACTGCTTGCTCCACTTGGAGAGGGGCCTAGAAAAGGTGGCCTAAACAAAGCTCATCTCCCCCTTCACCCGGTTGGTTAACCGCAGACCAACGGGCATCTTCTTCCAATGTGGTCGCACAAAGAGCAAAAGACAAAGGCATGCACCTGCCTCCAAAGGTGTACCTAAATTAACTCTAGTATGTTGGAACATCAGAACCATGCTCGATTCTGCGGACAGCGGACGTCCTGAGCGACGTTCTGCCCTAATTGCCCATGAACTGGCCCGTCTCAACATCGGCATTGCTGCTCTCAGTGAAGTTCACCTTCACGAGGAAGGTAGCCTCAGAGAACACGGTGCCGGTTACACACTCTTTTGGTCAGGTAAGTCCAGAACTGAAAAACATCTCTCAGGTGTCGGCTTCATGATCAAAAACTCTATTGTCCCTAAACTCGAAAATCTGCCGACAGGTCACTCTGACCGCATTATCTCTCTACGCCTTCCACTAAACAACAAGCATCACGTTGTCATCTTTAGTATATATGCCCCAACTCTCCAAGCTGACCCTGCTGAAAAAGATAAATTTTACGCTGACCTGCGCTGCCTTACCCAAAAGGTGCCTGCAGATGAAAAGATCATTATCCTTGGTGATTTCAACGCCAGAGTAGGTAAAAATTTTGAAGCATGGAAAGGAATATTAGGCAAGCATGGTGTTGGAAACTGCAACGATAATGGTCGACTTCTGCTAGAATTCTGCGCAGAGCAACAGTTTACCATCACCAATACTATCTTTCAGCAGAAAAATAGTCTGAAGACAACCTGGATGCACCCCAGGTCTAAGCATTGGCACCTCATTGATTATGTCTTGGTGCGACGGAGAGATGTCCGCGATGTCCTCCATACCCGCGTGATGCCCAGCGCAGAATGCCAAACAGACCATCGGCTTGTGCGCTGTAAACTCAATTTCAATCTCAAATTCAAACCCAAAAGGGGCAGTATCCCAAGGAGAAGACTCCAAGTTAACGATCTCCAATCAGCCACAGTAAGAGAAAGATTCCAGGCAAACCTTCAAACTAAGCTTGATAACCATTACACAGATTCTGCAGATTCCTCTCCTGAAACAATTTGGCAGCATATTAAAAGCAGCATCCTGCAATCCTCTGAAGAATCCTTAGGGTTCTCCCTCAAGAAGAACAAGGACTGGTTTGATGAAAATAATCAAGAAATCCAGGAATTGTTGAGGAAGAAGAGAACTGCCCACCAAGTACACCTTGCACTGCCATCCTGTCACGCAAGAAAAACAGCCTTTTGTCTTGCATGCAGCAAGCTCCAACAGAAACTCCGTGACATCCAGAACAAGTGGTGGACCGATCTAGCTGCAAAAACTCAACTATGTGCAGATACAGGGGATCACAAAGGATTCTATGAGGCCCTGAAAACAGCATACGGGCCTACATACCAAGTCCAAAGCCCACTACTCAGTGCAGATGGTCAAACGCTTCTGACAGATAAAACCTCCATTCTGAATCGATGGTCTGAACACTTTCAGACTCTTTTCAGTACCAACCGTGTAGTCCAAGACTCAGCAATTCAGTCCATCACACAACAACCGGTGAAATATGAATTGGATACTGCCCCCACTTTAGGAGAAACCCTCAAGGCCATACAGCAGGTGAAAATCGGCAAGGTAGCTGGGGTTGATGGAATCCCACCTGAAGTCTGGAAACATGGGGGCCTTGCACTCCATGCTAAATTTCATGAGCTTGTGGTGCGCTGTTGGGAACTAGGCGAACTACCTTCAGACCTTTGTGATGCAGTCATCATCACCTTGTATAAGAAGAGAGGTACTAAATCAGACTGTTCAAATTACCGTGGTATTACTCTGCTCTCCATTGCTGGCAAAATCTTGGCAAGAATACTCCTGAACAGACTAATACCCGCTATAGCAGAAGAAATTCTACCTGAAAGTCAGTGTGGCTTCAGAGCCAACAGGAGCACCACAGACATGATATTTGTTCTCAGACAACTGCAAGAGAAGTGTAGGGAACAGAACAAAGGTCTCTATGTAACCTTTGTCGACCTCACCAAGGCTTTCGATACTGTGAGCAGAAAAGGTCTTTGGCAGATTTTGGAACGTTTAGGTTGTCCCCCCAAGTTCCTTAAAATGATCATCTCACTTCATGAGGATCAGCACGGCCAAGTCAGATATGGCAACACACTTTCTGAGCCCTTTCTAATAAAGAATGGTGTGAAACAAGGCTGCGTTCTTGCTCCTACCCTATTCACAGTCTTTTTCAGCATGATGCTCCAAAGGGCCACGGCAGACCTCGATGATCAGGACGGTATCTACATTCGATATCGTACTGATGGAAGCCTATTCAACCTAAGGCGACTGAAGGCCCACACTAAGACCCTAAACCATCTTGTCCGGGAGCTGCTTTACGCTGATGACGCTGCCCTTGTTGCACACACAGAAGCAGCTCTGCAGCGTTTAACATCCTGCTTTGCAGATGCTGCTGAGCTCTTTGGGCTGGAAGTCAGCTCAAAGAAGACAGAAGTTCTCCATCAGCCTGCACCTCAGGAAGTCTTCCATCATCCCCACATCACCATCGGCCAGTCAGAACTCAAATCAGTCCAACAGTTTAATTACCTAGGCAGCCTCATCTCCTCGGATGGTAAGATTGATGGGGAGATAGACAATAGGTTAGTGAAGGCATATAGTGCTTTTGGAAAACTCCATAAAAGAGTATGGCGTAATAAACACTTGAAGAAAAGTACCAAGATCAGTATTTACAAAGCCATAGTGCTGTCTACTCTTTTATATGGTTCCGAATCATGGGTCATCTACCGCCACCACCTGCGTCTCCTAGAACACTTCCATCAATGCTGCCTCCGTACAATCCTAAACATCCACTGGTCAGATTATGTGACCAATACTTCTGTTCTTGAACAGGCAGCAATCACAAGTATTGAGGCCATACTACTGAGAACGCAACTGCGATGGGCAGGGCACGTCTCCAGGATGAAGGACCACCGCCTCCCTAAGATCCTGCTTTATGGTGAACTTGCCACTGGCTGCCACAAGAGAGGAGCTCTGAAGAAAAGATACAAGGACTCCCTGAAGCAACAACTCAGCCTCGGGCATATTGATCACCATAACTGGTCTACTCTGGCCTCTAATCGGGAGGCCTGGAGAAAAACCATTTATAATGCTGCTGATGCTTTTGAGAAAGCACGCAGGTTCACCCTTGAGGAGAAAAGACAACGCAGAAAGAATCGAGCCTTGCAGAATATACCCTCTAAGGAGTCTTTCTGCTGTGTCTTTTGCAACCGGACTTGCCTTTCTCATATTGGCCTTTTTAGCCACCAACGCGCTTGCAAGAAAAGTGGGTAGAGCCCTTCCCAAATCTTCGTTCATGAAGCCTAGCTATGAGACCTGATGCCTCATTTTCCCCCCATTGACTTTAATGGGTAGTCCTGATGTCCTCTTTGTCCCTGTTTACTTTAACGGGTAGACCCGATGCCTCATTTTCCCTTATGACTTTAATGGGTAGACCTGATGTCCCATTTGCCCCATTGACTTCAATGGGTAGACCTGATGCCTCATTTTCCCCATTGACTTTAACGGGTAGACCTGATGCCTCATTTTCCCCATTGACTTCAATGGGTAGACCTGATGTCCTTTTTGTCCCCATTGACTTTAACGGGTAGACCTGATGTCTCAGTTGTCCCATTGACTTCAATGGGTAGACCTGATGTCCCATTTACCCCTTTGAGTTTAATGGGTAGACCCGATGTCTCCTTTGTCTCCATTTATTTTAACGGGTAGACCTGATGTCCCTTTTGTCCCATTGACTTTAACGGGTAGTGCTCTCCCAGTGCCGCCCAGCGACTTCCCAGCACCTCCCAGCACGGCCCGGTGCTCTCCCAGTAACCCCCCCCGGGGCTTCCCAGTCCCTCCCAGTCCCCTCCCAGTCCCTCCCAGTTGCCTCACAAACCTCAAACCGGTTACGCCACCGCGGGTGGGGGGAGGGGCGGGGGGGAAGATGCATCACCTGCCAAATAATGAGCCACGCCGGCCCAGCCCTGGGGAGAGGCCTTGCCAAATAGTGAGCCACCGGCCCCGCCTCATAGTTCACCTGCGGGTGACCCCCCCCGCCAAATAGTGAGCCACGGGACCCCCAAAATCCCCCTGCCAAATAGTGAGCCATTAGGTCACCCTATAGGGACCCCCCTGCCAAATAATGAGCCGCTGATTCACCTTATAGGGACCCCCCCTGCCAAATAGTGAGCCATACATTCACCTCATAGGGACCCCCTGCCAAATAATGAGCCATTGAGTCACCCCCTAAATCCCCCCTGCCAAATAGTGAGCCATTGAGTCACCCCCTAAATCCCCCCTGCCAAATTGTGAGCCATTGAATCACCCTATAGGGAGCCCCCTGCCACATAGTGAGCCATTGACTCACCCTATAGGGACCCCCCTGCTAAATAAGGAGCCATTCATTCACCTCATAGGGACCCCCCCTGCCAAATAGTGAGCCATTCATTCACCCTATAGGGACCCCCTGCCAAATAGTGAGCCATTCATTCACCCTATAGGGACTCCCCTGCCAAATAGTGAGCCATTCATTCACCCCCCAAATCCCCCCTGCCAAATTGTGAGCCATTGATTCACCTCATAGGGACCCCCTGCCAAATAATGAGCCATTGACCCTCCCCGTAGTCACCCAGTGCTTTACTGGTTTATACTGGGAGGGTGTTCGGGACTCGCCAGGGGTGCCCGTTTATACTGGTTTGTACTGGTTTATACTGGGAAGGGGGGCTCGGGACCCGCCGGGCTTACTGTTTTGTACTGGTTCATACTGGGAGAGGGTTCGGGTGCCCCCCCC
>NW_020924839.1:0-1721 GCF_003984885.1 Neopelma chrysocephalum | reverse complement strand
TCCGTCTGGAAAATAAAAAACAAACAGGCACAAGATAAAGAACTCCTATGGCTAAAACTGACATCCTTCATCCAACACCCAATACAACCTTCTTCCTAGGCTGCTTCAACTCATCTCGGTCTGGGGTGCATCTTGTCCACTTATCTGGGGGGGGGAAAAAAGGTTAGTCAGGTCACCTGCATGGTCACTGAAACCTTAACCATTTAAAAGATCTCATTTACCCTGAGCAAATCAGAACTCTGACCACAGCATATGAGAAGACAAATGACAACCCAGCTTCAAGGCCCTGCTATCCCAATACCATCAGCTCCACAACACTCAGCTCTAATGATTGCACACGAGTTACGGACACCTGCTCCATCCGGCAGGACTGTACAGCCATCGGCTCCAGTGTCTAAGGTAACTGACATGTTGATGTGAGACTCAGAGCAATATTCCATCTACCCACTGATCCACGTAGCAGGGCAGAGCAGTTCCAGGCCGAGACCAAGTGAGACATCCCACACCCGTGACAACACAGACCCTGTGACACAAAAAACCCTAAGGACACGAAACACGGACGAGACAAAGGACGTGACACAGACTGGAACTGCTCTGCCCTGCACACGGGAATCCAATGATACAAAGTAAGCCCTTCCTTTGATGCGGCCAAATAACCTGTTATAGGATACCCATTGCACTGTACTGATTTCAAAAATCCCTCTGGGCGATGCACATGCTTGGACCGACTCCCAACCCCTCTCTGGGTCTTTGCCCTGCACTTATCTTTCCCAGAGCCGGGGATGTGAATCCATCTCTGATGCAAAGGAGGGGCAGCTGGGCTGGCTCAGAGGTTCCTGCTGTCGTGAGATCACTCGGAGACAACTAGGAGAAGGAAAACCAGACACAATGTCTGAGTAGGGTGGCACGTAGCCCCAGCCCCAAAGATCCCTCTACTCACTGTCACTGAGACGGGTCCTCGGGTCACTGGCTCTGACCGGACTTGGACAATGCGCTGTCATCTTCTGGGATACCTGAGTGAGCAAGAGATAAAATGAGACAGCATTCCTAAAGCTGCAGTGGATCCCTGCTCCTCCTGCTGCCTCCCCGAATTGCCTGGAAGGCTCCTCTCTTTGCAGCTGCTACTGACACCACCCCTTCAAATACAATGGGGAAATGCTCAAACACTGAGCACTCAAAGAGTTAGGGATTGACTGCTCACGAGGAAAGCTGAAAGCCTCTAAATCCCATCAGACTGCACGCCAAAGCAATGTTATACCCCGCTAAGTGGACAGACGGCCGCTGCAAAAGGAACACAGATGCAGAGGCTTGAGCTGACGTACCGCCTCGTGGTGACTGTCTCGGGCTCCTTTAGCTTGACCTCTTATCGAATGGACCTTCGGTACATTCAGCACACAGGCAAAGGGTTGTGTATCGCCTAGAAAAAAAATTAAACAGTTACAACATATATGTATAGGTTGAACAAATAGACAACATCCTAAAATTAACACCAAATTCGGTTCGGGAATAAAATTCTCACCTCGCTCGTCTCCCCACTGAGCCCCTACCGCTCGAGACCGATTGTGTTCCGTCTGGAAAATAAAAAACAAACAGGCACAAGATAAAGAACTCCTATGGCTAAAACTGACATCCTTCATCCAACACCCAATACAACCTTCTTCCTAGGCTGCTTCAACTCATCTCGGTCTGGGGTGCATCTTGTCCACTTATCTGGGGGGGGG
>NW_020924838.1:0-336 GCF_003984885.1 Neopelma chrysocephalum | reverse complement strand
TAGCAGCAATACATTCCTCTGGGTACCTGTATCTGCCACCCGAGACAGCAGTCTAATTTGGCCCTGCTGACTCACCCCTTGGGACATCTCATTTCTCCCAAGGGGACAAAAGCCTAGAGAAAAAGTTCAATTGCTCAGGTCCCTCTTTGCTATTCCTTGTCTCCAGTGTATGTCTCTTTAGGTGCCTCTTTAGTTCTAGGAAATAAATAGGACATTAGCAAAGTAGCATCCCAATTTCTCCTGGGTGTGGATATATGTGTTCTCCACTGGAAATTCCATGGGCACACTAAAGGGCAGGGCTGTGCAGAAGGGCCTGTAGTGGTGGGACAAAGGGGA
>NW_020924837.1:0-4589 GCF_003984885.1 Neopelma chrysocephalum | reverse complement strand
GTCCTTACCAGGCACTCGCTGAACCTCCACAGCTCCTTCCTCTTCACTATCTTCTTCAGGTCCTTTCTCTTCAGGAAGCCGGCCACACAAAGCAGCGCTTCCCCAGAGGCCTGCAGAGCAACAAGCACCGGGAGATGGCACCGCGGCCCAGGGCAAAGGACCCGTGTCCCTGGAGCAAGGCCGGGAGGAGGCTGGAGCCCATCAGGCGCCGGGGCAGGAGGCAGCCCAGCCCCCTGCCACGGGGACACCAGAGCCCCCAAGTGCTCACCTCTGCCACTCTCTGGTTCTCATCGTGGCAGTGGAAGAAGAGTGGAAGCAGGCTGTGGCGGACGTGCGGCTTCAGGGCCTTTTTTCCCTCTTTCTCCGCCGTCATCATCAGCCCACGGAAGAGGAGGACGGAGGACAGCTGCACACTGCTGTCAGCCTGGTGGAAATGAAAAGACCTCAGCACTGGCTTCTCCAGGCCCACCTGGGCACAGGCCTGAAAATCCACAAGGCACAAAGTTTCCTGCCAGCACCCGTTGCCTGTGGCTGCGGGGCACAGAGCCTTACGTTGTCGAAGAGCGGCTGCAGCGCCTCAGCCAACTGCAGGGCGGTGGGGCTGGAGAGCTGGATGTCTTTGTCGGAGAACAGAACGCCCAGGACGCTGACAGTCCTCCCGACCAGCTCTCCATCTGCGACGCACAGGAGCTGCACGAGGCTTTCAGCCAGGCGGCGCATTCTTTTGGCCTGTGAGGAACACAAGGCTGTGCTGTGAAGCCACGAAGGGCTGCAGCGCCAACCCCGCTCCGGCGGGGCAGCCCCACCTGCTGCCGCGGGGCCCAGAGGCCAAAGGCCTGTCCCCAGGGACTCGGGCAGCTGAGCGGGGAGGCAGCAGAGCTGGCAGCAGCTGTGCTCCCCGGCCCCAGCATTGCAGCACGGCTTCAGCCAACCGCCCCTTCCTCACCATCACGGCATCCTGGCTGAGCACCACCAGGCCCCTCAGCACTTGACGGCGCATCTCTGGGCACGCGCTCCACAGGTGCCTTGAAAGGATATGAAGGACGCCTTCGCCGCACTCCCTCACGTCCAGGTAGACCAGGGCCTGAAAGGCACGGAGCGGTGACGGGCTGCCCGGCCGGCAGCAGCCCGCACCCGCACAGGGCTGGGCCCAGGCAGCCGCACAGGGCGCGGCACCGTCCCGGGCAGCCCTGCCCAAAAGCAGCAGTGGCTCTGCAGAGCCCCTGGGCTCCCTGCCCTGCGCAGGCCACTCGCCCACTCCTCTGTGCCACCCAGCCCTCGGCAGCCTCGCATTCCTTGGCCTTGAGGAGCCATGAGGGAAGTGCGAGTGCTGGCAGCAGAGGGACCCAAAACACAGCTGGGGACAAGTGGCACCCCAGCAGCAAGGGGCCAAGGGCACACAGTGGAGCCCCCCCTCTGCCCCAGCTCCCTTCACTGGGCTTCCCCCGCACGTGCGGCTGCACAAGGCCAGAGAGGTGCAGGCAGCTCGGCCAGGCAGCGCTCGCCATCAGGCTCACCTCCACAAGGAACACCATGGCAGGGAGCTCCCAGGGACACATCTCCTCGCTGAGCAGCTCCAGGAGGCAGCACACAATGCTGCAACACCAGAGGGTGCACACAGAGCCCATCTCCCTGGCAGGGGGAAAAAGGCACCGTCATGCCTCAGCCTCAGCTGGCTGGGCAAACCTCTGCCGGGACTCACTCCCAGAGGCCTGGTCTTTCCCCAGCACCCCGGCAGGGGACGAGGGCACTCTGGCAGGCGCCTCCTCCTGTGCACCCGCCTCTCCCAGCCTTTGCCACTCTGCTCGGCCATCCCTGGGTGACAAGGCCCTCTGGCCCACCACCACGGGCACTGCGTGGGGTGCCCCGTGCAGAGGGCAGAAATGACAGGGGCAGCGGGGACAAGGGGGTCTCACCTGGCCAGCAGACCCACTGCGTAGTGGTGGGTGTCGGCGTTCAGGAGCGTGTCCCAGCCACACTTGCGCTCCAGTGCCACCAGCACGCTCTCGCAGCGCAGACGGCGCAGCAGGGCTTTGAGGGTCAGCACCGCAAACCTGCGTGCAGAGCAAAGCCCGGGTCATGCTGGGAGCTCTGGCCAGCCCCGAAGGGGCTCTGGCGGGGACAGGAGGAGTGGGATGGAGCACCTGTTGGGGTTGGTGGGAAGGCTGTGGTGCTTCCGGCACTCCCTCCACAAGGTCTCAACCTCCTCCCGCATCTGCACTGTGCTGAAGAACACTTGGAAGAGCAGATGCACAAAGAGGTTGGGGAAACACTCCCTCACTGCCCGTGTGCAGCAGAGCAGATGGAGGATCTTCCACAGTGCCACGGTTGCCTGCAAAAGGAAACCAGCCGGAGACAGCGCTCAGTGCCCAGACATCCATGTGGCAGGGCCCGAGCGTGGCAGGGAGAGGCCGGGGGAGACGCAGCAGGAGCAGCCGGCCTGCTGCCCCTGAACCTGCCCCTAAGCCGGCTTGCCAGCCCAGTGCCTGAGGCAGGGAGATGCAGTGCTGGGGGAGGAGGAAGAGTTGCCGGGGAGGTGACGTGGGGCTGAGCAAAGGCCACTTCCAGAAACTCACAGCCAGGGCAAAGACTTCCGTTTCATCCCCATCGGACGTGAGCATGCTGCAGGCTGGCCAGCTTCCCAGGACAAGGCCAAGGATGTTCAGCACCGACTCTGCAGTGGTTCTCAAGGAGATGATTGCTCTCCACATGCTCACAGCAGCTCTGCGGGGTCAAAGCTCTGTGTCAGCGGGCTCTCAGCCACAGTGCCACGGCCTGGGCACTTCCCGCTCCCGGGTGACAGAGCCACAGCACCTTGAGGAGCAAGGAGGGCACCTGGGAGCAGGATGCGTGGCTGGCATGCCAGGGCTGGCAAACAGAGAGCCAGAGGCTCCGGGAACTCTGGGCCTGACAGACACCTGGGACGGGCTCTACAGGCCGATGGGCTGGTGAGCCCTGGAGGTACGGGGGCCCCATACCTGTCACACGATGGGGCCCAGCGCAGCAGAGTCACCACCACATCCACGGGGTGGGCCTCGACCAGAGCCAGCAGAGTCTTGTCGAGTCTGCGCTCAGCAGCCACATTGGCCGTCAGCCACCGGTGGATGTACCTGACCAAGGCCGGCACCTGCAGGGGGCACGGGGCACGCTTGGAGAGCTGCCAGAGCCAGCAACTTGCCCGGCTTCTCCCGACAAGCGCTTCCCTTCCCACCACTCTGGGCTGGCCTCAAAGGCTGAGGGGGCCCAGCGGAGCCGGCGTGAGGGCCCGCACAATCCCTGCAGGGCTGGAGCCCTGGCCACAGGCTGCTTACTTTCTTGGCACTGGAGACACCATTCTCCACCAGCAAATCCAGCAGGGCAGCACTGGTGTGGGCATTGCAGAGGTCAGAGTTTGCCATGCCCCCAGCGCCCATGGCGATGGTCTCTTCCCTCCAAATGCACCTGGTGAATTGGCAAACCATCTGCAGGAGAAAGGCAGAAAGAGAGGGATGTGCCCTGGAGAGCTCTGACGGCGGTGCCAGCCTCAGCAGGCTCAGCCCAGGAGGTCGTGGCTGCAGGTACCTGTGCTGCCCTGCGGAAGCGGCCACGGGCGCGGTCCTGCTCCTGTGTCCGGTCCCGGCCTGGATCTGGCAAAGAGCGAGCGCGGTCAGAGCTGAGGGGCTGCGGGACAGGCCGGAGAACACAACCCAGCCCTGCGCTCCACAGGCAGGGCCAGCCCCGGCATTCCCAGTGCATGGAGCTGCCAGGGATCAGCCCCGGGCCCTCCTTCCCCCTCCCTTTCCTTGGCCACGTCCGCAGGGCATGGGATGGCCAGAGGCCCAGCTGGCTGCAGCCACCAGCCCTGGGGCCCAGCTCTGCCACTCACCCTCCTGCAGGGGCTGGGACTGCTCTGCCTCCTCAGGCTGCTGGGATGGGGCAGCTCCAGGGCCTTCCTCCTCCCCCTCCTTCAGCCAGGCCAGCTTGGGCACCCTGGGGGGGCTCTGCTCCATGTCTCTCTCTGGCTTCATGGCCTCCTGCAGGAGAGATGGCACGGAAAAGCTCTGGCTCCCCGAGTCCTGCACGAGTGCCTTGAAGGCACCTGCAACACAGCAGCTTTGGGAACGCTCCGGCTCATCAAGTCCCACAGTCTGGCCTGGAGGGGCCATGGGGGAGTTGGGGAGCTGCCAGAGGGAGCAATTTCCCAGTTGGCCCCGAGAAGTGCTTCCCTTCCCACCACACTCTGCTGGCCTCAAAGGCTGAGGGGGCCCAGCAGACCTGGCTCGAGGGGCCACCCAATCCCTACCCACAGGCTGCTTACTTCCACAGAGACAACTCTCTCCCCAGCAATGTCCAGAGCAGGAGCATTGGGCAGGCGCTGAACGGCTGGGATGTCAGTGTCTGCCTCGCCCTGGGGCATTGCCCCGTCAGCCTTGGCCGTCAGCTCACTCGGCGTGGGGTCAGGCTGTGCCATGACCTCGGTCGGCGTGATCCTGGTCTTCCGACGCCGAATGCCCACGAATTTCAGAACGGCCTACAGCAAAACAAAGGGCAGGGAAGACAGGGATGTGCCATGGAGAGCTCCGAGTGGCAGCAGGCCCAGCCCAGGAGGT
>NW_020924836.1:5109-7060 GCF_003984885.1 Neopelma chrysocephalum | reverse complement strand
TCGAGCCCTCCCATGACCTCCCTGTTTGCCCCTGGGACCCCCCCCCAGCCCCCCCGGCCCCCCCCCCCCCAGGAGCCCCCACCTGTAGACGAGGGCGTCGTCGGCGGAGCTGTTGTACTGGATCTGCACCATCCGGACTCCGGGCACGTGGCGCTGGGGGAGCCACCGGATGCGCGCCGAGGACCCGGTCACCTCGGCCGCCACCACCCGCCGCTCCCCGGGCCCCGCCCCCCCAAAGGTCTCGTTGCCCCCCGCCCTGGCCATGTCAGAGGGGCCGGGCCCGGGCTCGGGGTCGTCTCCGTCCCGGTCCCCGCGCGGCACCGGCAGCGGCACCACCACGACGTCGACGCGCGCGGCCGCCTCCCCCGCGGCGTTGGCGGCCACGCAGGTGAAGCCGCCGTGGTCGCGCAGGGTGGCCACGCGCAGCTCCAGGGAGCCGTCGGCGCCCACGGAGCGCCGGGAGCCGTTGTGCACCACGCGCCCGTCGGGGCCCAGCCAGTGCAGCGCGGGCGGGGGGTCCCCGACGGCGGCGCAGCCCAGGCGCAGCGGCTGCCCCTCGGTGACGGCGGGCGGGTGGGCGGCCGCGGCGGTGACGGCGGGGGCCCGGCACGTGAGCTCCTCCTCGGGCACGGCGCCCAGCAGCCGCCCGGCCAGCGGCGCCGGCGTGGCGCAGGTCTCCAGGCGCCCCGGCTGCGCCGCGCGCCGCAGCCACAGCAGCTCGCAGTTGCAGTGCAAGGGGTTCCCCCCGGCCGCCAGCGCCGGCCCCGGCGGGCCCGGCACGGGCGGCAGCGCCCGCAGCCGGTTGGCCGTGAGGTCGAGCCGCGCCAGCCGCGGCAGCCGCGCCACGGCGCCCGCCGGCACCCGCTCCAGCAGGTTGTGGTCCAGCGTGAGCGTGGCCAGGCTGGCCATGGCGGCCACGGCGTCCCAGGGCAGCGCCGGCAGGTTGTTGTGCGACAGGTCCAGGTCCTCCACGGTGGCGGCGAAGGCGGCGAAGGCGGCGGCGTCGATGGCGGCCAGCTGGTTGTTGGCCAGGATGAGGTGGCGCAGGCTGGCCAGCCCGCGCAGCTGGGGCCCGCTGAGCGCCGGCAGCCGGTTGCCGTCGAGGTGCAGCGCGCGCAGGGCGCGCAGGTCGGCGAAGGCGCCGGGGGCCAGGCGGCGCAGCCCGTTCCGCGACAGCGTCAGGTGCACCAGCGAGCTCATGTTGGCGAAGTCGGCGCGGCCCACGGCGCCGATGAAGTTGTCGGCCAGGCGCAGCTCCACGGCCCCGCGGTCCAGGCTGGGCGGCACCGCCAGCAGCCCCGTGCGGGCGCAGAGCAGCGTCGGGCTCGGCGCCGCCGCCGGGCACAGGCAGCGCGGGGGGCACCGGGGGGCGGCCGGGGGGGCCCCGCCCGCCACCGCCCCCAGCACCACCAGCGGCACCAGCAGCTTCGCCATCCCACGGCGGCGCCTGCGGGGGGGAGAGACGGGGGTCAGGGGGCGCTGGGGGGGGGTCAGGGCACCCTGCTCGGCCTCCCAGGATGTGTCGGATCCCACCGGGACCTGTCGTATCCCACCAGATCCCCTCGGATCACCAGGGATCCCCCTGAGAGCTCTCGGAATCCTGTGGAACCCCACACGCCCTGCGTGTTCCCGTGGGGTGCCGCCTGAGCCAGGAGATCCCACGAGATCCAAAAGACCCCACAAGATCCCAAAAGACGCCACGAGATCCCATTTGTCCTATGAGATCCCGTGATACTCAACGAGATCCCATGAGATCCTGTGTGCCCTGTGTGTTTCCATGGGATCCCAGTGATCCCACATGTTCCCATGAGCTCCAGGGAGATCCCAGTGATCCCAGTGATCCCAGTGATCCCAGTGACCCCAGTGATCCTGTGTGTTCCCATCAGCTCCAGGGAGATCCCAGTGATCCCAGTGACCCCAGTGATCCTGTGTGTTCCCATCAGCTCCAGGG
>NW_020924836.1:3772-5099 GCF_003984885.1 Neopelma chrysocephalum | reverse complement strand
GATCCCAGTGACCCCAGTGATCCTGTGTGTTCCCATCAGCTCCAGGGAGATCCCAGTGATCCCAGTGATCCCGTTACCTCCTCTCAGGGCTCCATGTTGGTCCCGTCTGGGCGTCGCCGCGGGGCCTGTGGGGACAGGGGAGGGGCCAGTACGGACCAATACAGACCAGTACAGACCAGTACGGACCCATATCTATCCGCCAGTACAGACCAGTACAGCAGCACACAGCCCAGTACGGCCCAGTACAGCCCAGAACAGCCCAGTATGGCTCCACACACCCCAGTATGGCCCAGTCCAGACCAGTATCCCCTGCTCATACCCCGGAGCATCCATTACCCATCCATGGTCTAATGAGGCCCAGCACGCCCCAGTATGACCCAGTATGGCCCAGTACCTTCCAGCACAGCCCAGTAAAACCCAGTATAGGCCAATGGGAGCCTGTACAGACTGCACAGCCCAGCATGGACCAGTACAAACCAGTACAGGCCATCACAGCCCAGTATGGCCAAGGATAGCCCAGTATGACCCAGTACGGCCCAGTATGACCCAGTACAGCCCAGTATGATCCAGCACAACCCAGTAACACTCAGCATGTCCCAGTGTGGCCCCGTAGAACCCGGCATGGCCCAGTATGGACGAGCAGAGGAGTTCATGGCCAAGTATGGACCAGTACAGACCAGTATGGGGCAGCACAGCCCAGTCCAGACCCAGTCCAGACCAGTATGGTCCAGCACGACCCAGTAAGACTCAGCATATCCCAGTACAGGCCAAGTACATCCCAGTATAGCCCACTACATCCCAGTACAGCCCAACAGCCCAGTGTGGCCCAGTACACCCCAGTACATCCCAGTACAGCCCAGCACGGCCCAGTGTGGCCCAGTACACACTACCACAGACACGTCACAACCCAGTACAGACCAGTATGTACCAATACAGACCAAATACAGACCCAGGACAGCCAAGCCCATTATGGCCCAGTACATCCCAATATAGCCCAGCACAGACCAGTATGGCCCAGTACATCCCAGGACAGGACAACACAGCCCAGTAAGGCCCAGTACAAGCCAATAGAGCCCCAGCACCGCCCAATATGGCCCAGTCCATCCCAGTATGGCCCAGTCCATCCCAGTCCATCCCAGTATGGCCCAGTCCATCCCAGCATAGCCCAGCATCACCCAGTCCATCCCAGTACAGCCCAGCATCACCCAGAGCCCCCCCTCCTGTGCCTCCCAATCCCGCATCCCTCTCCCCCCCCCCCCGTGCGACCCCCGGAGGTACCTGGGGGGGCTCAGCCCACGGACGTTCCCATCGCTGCTCCGGGGGGGGG
>NW_020924836.1:349-3672 GCF_003984885.1 Neopelma chrysocephalum | reverse complement strand
GCGGGGATGGATCCCGGGAAGGGCGGGAGGGACCGGGATGGAGCCGGGGATGGAGCCGGGGATGGATCCGGGGATGGATCCGGGGTGGATCCGGGATGGATTCGGGAATGGATCCTGGGATTTGCGGGGGGGGCCGCGGTGTCGGTGCCGGGAGGGGGGTCCCGGGAGGGGGGTCCCCAGGCCGGGGGGGCCCCGGAGCAGCCCCGGACCCGCCGCCCCAAAGGCCGCGGCCGCCGCTGGAGCCGCAGAAGCGCCGGGGCGGGGCCGGGCGGGGCGGGGAGGGAGGGGAGGGGAGGGACGGACACGGGGATGGACCCACGGACAGACACACGGACACGGAGACGGATCCACGGACAGACACACGGACACGCAGACACGGGGATGGACCCACGGACAGACACACGGACAGACCCACGGACACGCAGACACGGGGATGGACCCATAAAAGACACACAGACACGGGGATGGACCCACGGACAGACACACGGACACACGGACGCAGGGATGGACCCACGGACACAGGGACACATAAACATACCCGTGGACCAACCCATGGAGCAACACACAGACCCACGGACAGACACACGGACACACGGACTGACTTGTGGACCAACACATGGACGGACACACGGACACGCGGAGACATGGATGGACACACGGACAGACACACGGACAGACACACAGGCACATGGACACACGGACACAGGGACTGATCCGTGTACCGACACACGGACTCACACATGGACACACGGACACACAGACACACGGACACAGGGACTGACCCGTGTACCGACTCGTGGGCTGACACACGGACACACGGACACACAGATACGGACACAGGGATGGACACACAGACAGGCCGACATACAGACACGGACACACAGACACAGACACGTGGACAGACACACGGATGGACACGCAGACACGGACACACAGACACATGGACAGACACACAGATGGACACACAGACATGGACACACAGACATGAACACGCGGACAGACACACGGATGGACACGCAGACACACAGACACACAGACACAGACACACAGGCACGAACACACGGACAGACACATGGACACACGAATGGGCCAGGATCTGCCCTCCGTGCTCTGTCTGTCCCTCCATCTCCAGAGGGACACTGGGACACACTGGGGGAACTGGGGGGGACACTGGAGGGGCACTGGGACATAATGGGGGACACTGGGGGGACATGGGACACACCGGAGGGGCACTGGGACACACTCGAGGAGGGACACTGGGAGACAATGGGGGGGTCACTGGGACAAACTGAGGGGACACTGGGACACACTCGAGGAGGGACACTGGGGGACAATGGGGGGTCACTGGGACAAACTGGGGGGACACTGGGACACACTGGGGAGGTGCCCGGACCCCGCCCCCGCCCCTTCAAGCCACGCCCCCGCCAGGCCCCACCCCTTCAAGCCCCGCGCGAAACGTGGAGGCGGGGCCAGAGCGGGAGGGCGTGGCCTAATGCAGCTGTGAGCGCGACCTCCTGATCGACAGACAGGGGGCGTGGTCAGCGCCGCGTCTTGAGGCTCCCATTGGTCGAACCACGGCGGGAGGCGTGTCCTCCCGCCGGGCGGGGGCGTGGCCGCGCTCGCGCTGTCCCCGCGCCCGCTCCGCGCTCCCCCATTGGCCGCGCGGGAGGTGACGCAGCCACGCCGCGCCGTGCGTGCCGTGCGTGCCGTGCGCGCTGACGTTGCGCGGCGGCGGCGGGCGGTGAGTGAGGGGCGGCCGCGACCCCCGGGACCCCCCCGGGACCCCCCGGGAACCCCCAAACCCCCCCGGGACACCCTGGGACACCCCCGGGGCATCCCCGGGACACCCTCGACTCCGCCCCAGCGCCCCAGGCCGGCCCCGGCCCCGCCGGGCCTGCGCCCCCCGCCCTCCCCCCCCCCCCCCCAACCGGGGGTTTGGGGGTCCCGGGGGGAAACGTTTGGGGGGCGGAGGGGGAGAGGGAGTACGGGCGTGCTGAGGGGGTGTTGGGGGTCCCGGTGCACAGGGGGGGTCCTGCGGGGTCCCTGGTTCCTCACGGGGGTCCCCCGGTCCTGGGGGGGGGCCCCCGAGCGGGGGGGGGGGGTTCTCTGATCCCTGTTGGGGGGTCCCCGTCCCCACCCTGGGGGGTCCCTGTGCCCCGAGGCGGGGGGTCGTGGGGAGGGTCCCTGTCCCCATTCGGGCGTGTCTGTCCCCAGCGGGGGGAGTCCCTGGTCCCTCGTGGGGGGGTCTCTGTTTCCAGTGGGGGGATCTCAGTCCCCTTTGGGGGGTCCCTGGTTTGGAGGGGGGGGTGGTCCCTGTCCTTGGTGGGGTGTCCTTGTCCCCTTCGGGGAAGGAACCTTTTGGGGGTCCCTCGTCCTGTCTGGGGGTCCCTGTTGCCCGTGGGGGGGGTCCCAGACCCCACACCCCCCCCTCTAACCCCCCCCCTGTGCCCCCCCCCCCCAGGCTCCTCCGGGGTGGTCCCGCGGCACCATCGCAGCCGGGGGGCCCTCGGGACCCCCCCGCACAGCCCCCCATGCGCTGCCCGGCCCGGGGGGGCCCCCCCGGCACCTGAGGGGGGGCAGGGCCCCCCCAGCGCCCCCCCAGCCATGATGTTCCGGGACCAGGTGGGGATCGTGGCCGGGTGGTTCCGGGGCTGGAGCGAGTGCGAGCAGACGGTGGCTCTGCTGGCGCTGCTCAAACGGGTCACGAGGACGCAGGCCCGGTTCCTGCAGCTCTGCCTCGAGCACTCCCTGCAGGACTGCCCCGACATCCACCGGCGCGAGGCCGAGGCCAACAGTGCCGGTGAGGGGCTCGGGGGGCTCATTGAGGGGGTTGCATGGGGGTTATGGGGTCATCGAGGGCGATATGGGGTGTCCTGCTCTGCCTCGAGCACTCGCTGGCCGGAGAGGGGCTGGAGAGGCAGAGGCAGAACCTGCATTTCCCTGTTTTCTGTCCCTGTGTGTCCCTGTCCTCAGTCCCTGCGTGTCCCTGAGCCCCCTGACCCTGTCCCCATGTCTCTGTCCCCAGCTGCCATCCCGCAGTGGCCCCAGGAGGCCACCATGTCCCTGCTGCTGGCCCTGCGTGACCCCATCCCCATTTGTGTCCCCAGCTGCCATCTCGCAGTGGCCCCAGGAGCCCTTGGTGGCCCCAGGAGCCCACAGTGACCCTGTCCCACTGTCTGTCCCCAGCTGCCATCTCTCAGTGGCCCCAGGAGCCCGTGGTGGCCCCAAGAGCCCACGGTGACCCTGTCCCGCTGTCTGTCCCCAGCTGCCATCCCACAGTGGCCCCAGGAGCCCTTGGTGGCCCCAGGAGCCCGTGATGACCC
>NW_020924836.1:0-339 GCF_003984885.1 Neopelma chrysocephalum | reverse complement strand
GAGCCCGTGATGACCCCGTCCCCATTTGTGTCCCCAGCTGCCATCTCTCAGTGGCCCCAGGAGCCGGCCGAGGCCGCCGTGTCCCTGCTGCTGTCCCACCTGCCGCTGCTGCAGCCCGGCAACGCGGCGGCCAAGGCCGAGTACATGAAGCGGCTGCAGAAGGTGCTGGCGGAGGCCATCGAGAGCAACCGCTGCGTGGAGGAGAGCCGGCAGCTGCTGTCCTACGCCCTCATCCACCCCGCCACCACGGCCGACGACCGCAGCGCGCTGGCCCTGTGGCTCGGCCACCTGGAGGAGCGCCTGGCCCCCGGCGCCGCCCCCGCCCCGCGCCGCCCCCCC
>NW_020924835.1:3128-7366 GCF_003984885.1 Neopelma chrysocephalum | reverse complement strand
CCCCCCCCCCCCCCCCCCCCCCCGTCGCCGGGGCTGCCCCGCCGCGCGCCTGTTTGGAACGCACTGCGCATGCGCACAACCCCTTCCGCCGCGCACCTGCTTGGAACGCACTGCGCATGCGCACACCCCTTCTTCCGCCGAGCACCTGCTTGGAACGCACTGCGCATGCGCACACCCCACTTCTCCCGCCGCGACCCTGCTTGGAACGCACTGCGCCTGCGCAGATCCCACTTCCGCCTCGCCGCCGGGGCTGCCCCGCCGCGCGCCTGCTTGGAAGGGGTCAGGACCCCCCCGGTAACCGCCGGGACCCCCCCGGAGGAGGCGAAGCGCTGAGAAACGTTCCGTTTATTAACCCAGGACAACGAAAAGCTCGTCCCCCTGACAGCAAACAGCAATCCCGGGGAGCGGGGGACGCGGCCCGCACCGGCCGGCAGGAGTGGGGGGGGGGGGATGTCCCCACGGCAGGCACGAGTGGAGACCCCTCCGGAGGCCCCGGGGGTGGCGGGGGGACCGTCCGGGGGGGCGGTGGCACCGGGTGACAGTGATGGTGGCATCGGGAGCGGCTCCAGGTGACAGTGACAGGGTTACAGGGAGCTGCTCCAGGTGACAATGATGGTGGCATCAGGAGCAGCTCCGGGTGACAGTGACGGTGTCACCAGGGGCAGCTCCAGGTGACAACGATGGTGGTACTGGGGGCAGTTCCAGGTGACAATGATGGCACCGGGAGCAGCCCCAGGTGACAATGACAGCGGCACTTGGGGCAGTTCCAGGTGACAATGATGGTGTCAGCAGGAGCAGCTCCAGGTGACAGTGACAGAGTGACAGGGAGATGCTCCAGGTGACAATGATGGTGACATTGGGGCAGCTCCAGGTGACAATGATGGTGGCACCGGGGGCAGCTCCAGGTGACAGTGACAGGGTCACTGGGAGATACTCCAGGTGACAATGACAGTGGCACCGGGAGCAGCTTCAGGTGACAGTGACAGAGTCCCAGGGAGATACTCCAGGTGACAGTGATGGTGTCACTGGGGGCAGCTCCAGGTGACAGTGACGGTGGCACCGGGGACAGCTCCAGGTCACCGGGATGGTGACAATGATGGTGGCATCAGGAGCAGCTCCAGGTGACAGTGACAGGGTCACAGGAAGATGCTCCAGGTGACAGTGACGGTGTCACCATGGGCAGCTCCAGGTGACAGTGACAGGGTCACAGGGAGCAGCTCCAGGTGACAGTGACGGGGTCACCGAGGGCACTTCCAGGTGACAATGACGGTGTCACCGGGGGCAGCTCCAGGTGACAGTAACAGGGTCCCAGGGAGATGCTCCAGGTGACAGTGACGGTGTCACCAGGGACAGCTCCAGGTGACAGTGACAGGGAGATGCTCCAGGTGACAGTGACAGGGTCACCGGGAGCAGCTCCGGGTGACAGCAGCAGGGTCACAGGGAGCAGCTCCAGGTGACAGTGACAGGGAGATGCTCCAGGTGACAGTGACGGTGTCACCGGGAGCAGCTCCGGGTCCCTGGACACACCCTCAGGTGACAGTGACGGCGTCCCTGGGCACGGGGCTGGTGGCATCTGCGGGAGGAGGGATAGGAGGGTCAGAGGGGTGTCCCGGGAATGTCCCTGGGAATGTCCCCTCCCGGACTCACTGGGCAGGGGGGTCAGAGGGGTGTCCCAGGAATGTCCCCAGGAATGTCCCCTCTGGACTCACCGGGCAGGGGGTCAGGGGGGTGTCCCAGGAATGTCCCCAGGAATGTCCCCTCTGGACTCACGGGGCAGGGGTCTCAGAGGGGTGTCCCGGGAATGCTGTCCCGGGAATGCTGTCCCAGGAATGTCCCCTCCGGACTCACCGGGCAGGGGGGGTCAGGGGGGTTTCCCGGGAATGCTGTCCCAGGAATGTCCCCTCCGGACTCACCGGGCAGGCTGCGGCAGGATGAGGTGTCCGGGGTGTCCCCCGCGCTCCGGGGGGGGTCGGACACGAGGCTGGCGGTGGAGGTGACACTGTCCTGGGGGGGACAGCAGGGGTCAGAGCCGGGGACACCCCAGGGGACACCGGGGACACCCCAGGGACACTGGGGACATCCCACAGCCCAGGGGACACTGGGGACATCTCAGGGACACTGGGAACTTCTCAGAGACACTGGGGACGCTCCAAGGGACACTGGGAACATCCCACAGCCCAGGGGACACCGGGGACATCCCACAGGCCAGGGGACACTGGGGACATCTCAGGGACACTGGGAACTTTTCAGGGACACTGGGGACAGCCCACAGCCCAGGGGACACCGGGGACATCCCGGGGGACACTGGGAACATCCCACATCCCAGGGGACAGTGGGACCATCCCAGGGGACACCAGGACCACCCCATATCCCAGGGGACACCGGGACCATCCCAGGGACACCAGGACCATCCCAGGGACACCAGGACCATCCCAGGGGACACTGGGAACATCCCAGGGGACACCAAAGACCATCCCACATCCCAGAGGACACCGGGAAGAGCCGGGAGAGTCATCCTGGAGATGCTGGGACCGTCCCATTTCCCAGGGGACACCGGGACCATCCCAGGGGACACCAGGACTGTCCCATATCCCAGGGGACAATGGGAACATCCCAGGGGACACTGGGAACATCCCACATCCCAGGGGACACCAGGGACAGCCCAGGGGACATCCCAGGGGCCACCAGGGACAGCTCGGGGACACTGGGGACATCCCACAGCCCAGGGGACACCGGGACCATCCCAGGGGACACCGGGACTGTCCCACATCCCAGGGGACAGTGGGACCATCCCACAGCCCAGGGGACACCGGGACCATCCCACAGCCCAGGGGACAATGGGACCATCCCATATCCCAGGGGACACCAGGATCATCCCACATCCCAGGGGACAGTGGGACCATCCCACATCCCAGGGGACAATGGGAACATCCCAGGGGACAGTGGGACCATCCCACATTCCAGGGGACACCGGGAAGAGCCGGGAGAGTCATCCTGGAGACACTGGGACCGTCCCACTTCCCAGGGGCACCGGGACCATCCCACATCCCAGGGGACACTGGGACCATCCCAGGGACACCAGGACCTCCTCCTATCCCAGGGGACACCGGGACCATCCCAGAGGACAGTGGGAACATCCCACATCCCAGGGGACACTGGAACCATCCCAGGCGACACTGGGACCATCCCACATTCCAGGGGACACCGGGACTGTCCCACATCCCAGGGGACAATGGGACCATCCCAAGGGACAGTGGGACCATCCCATATCCCAGGGGACACCAGGATCATCCCACATCCCAGGGGACAGTGGGACCATCCCACATCCCAGGGGACAATGGGAACATCCCAGGGAACAATGGGAACATCCCAGGGGACACCGGGAAGAGCCGGGAGAGTCATCCTGGAGCCGCTGGGACCGTCCCATTTCCCAGGGGCACCGGGACCATCCCACATCCCGGGAATGTCGGTGGGGCAGCGGGAATGTCCATCCCACATCCCAGGAATGTCGGGATCAGCTCACCGGGGTGTCCTGCGTGGGGGGGCTGCAGGATCCTGGCCCCGAATCCTCCTCGGGGGGCACCGGGACGGCGAATCCCAACCGGATCAGCTCCGCCCCCACGTCCAGGCGCTGCGGGAACACCGGGAATGAGGGGGGATACTGGGAATGGAAGGGAATACCGGGAATGGGGGAACAGTGGGAATGGGGGGAACACTGGGAACGGGGGAACACCGGGAATGAGGGAACGCTGGGAATGAGGGGGGAATACTGGGAATGAGAGAGGAAATACTGGGAATGGGGGAACACCTGGAATGGGGGAACACCAGGAATGATGGAGAAACATGGGGAATGGGGGGGGAACACCAGGAATGGGGGGAATACTGAGAAGGTTGGGAATGGGGGGAACACCAGGAATGGTGGAAATGGTGGGAACACTGGGAATACTGGGAATGGTGGGAATGCCGGGAATGGTGGGAATACCAGGAACAGCGGGAATGGTGGTGGGAATACCAGAAATGGTGGGAACATTGGGAATGTTGGGAATGGCGGTGGGAACACTGGGAATGTTGGGAATGGCAGTGGGAACACCGGGAACATTGGGAATGGTGGTGGGAAGAGCAGGAATGTTTGGAATGGCAGTGGGAACACTGGGAAGGTTGGGAATGATGGTGGGGATGTTGGGAATGGCGGTGGGACCACCAGGAATGTCAGGAATGGCGGTGGGAAGAGCGGGAAG
>NW_020924835.1:2264-3118 GCF_003984885.1 Neopelma chrysocephalum | reverse complement strand
ACCAGGAATGTCAGGAATGGCGGTGGGAAGAGCGGGAAGGTTGGGAACGGCGGTGGGAGCAGCAGGAAGGTTGGGAATGGCGGTGGGACCACCAGGAACATTGGGAATGCTGGTGGGAAGGTTGGGAACGGCGGTGGGACCACCAGGAACATTGGGAATGCCGGTGGGAAGGTTGGGAATGGCGGTGGGAAGAGCGGGAAGGTTGGGAATGGCGGTGGGACCACCAGGAACATTGGGAATGTCGTTGGGAAGGTTGGGAATGGCGGTGGGAAGAGCAGGAATATTTGGAATGGCAGTGGGACCACCAGGAAGGTTGGGAATGGTGCTGGGAAGAGCGGGCACGTTGGGAATGGTGGTGCGAACACCAGGAACATTGGGAGTGGTGGTGGGACCACCAGGAATGTTGTGAATGTTGTTGGGAATGTTGGGAATGGCGGTCCTGCCCCACCTGTCCGTGCTGTGGGGCGAAGAGGCGCAGGCTGGGCCGGGGGCAGGGCGTGGCCGGGCAGAAGCTGCAGAGTTCGGCCTCCAACGGCCTCCACTGGGCACAGCCCGTCAGACCCTCAAACGCGTCCAGGGCGGACTCCTCCCACTCATTCCCTGTGGGAGAACAACGGGAGAACAACGGGATAACACCGGGATAACACCGGGAGAACACCGGGAGAACACCGGGAGAATGCCGGGAGAACACTGGGATAACACTGGGAGAACACTGGGATAATGCTGGGAGAACGCTGGGATCACGCCGGGATAACACCAGGAGAACACCGGGAGAATGCTGGGATAACGCCAGGAGAACACTGGGATAACACCGGGAGAACACCGGGAGAACACCGGGAGAACACCGGGAGAAC
>NW_020924835.1:2100-2254 GCF_003984885.1 Neopelma chrysocephalum | reverse complement strand
ACCGGGAGAACACCGGGAGAACACCGGGAGAACACCGGGAGAACACCAGGAGAACACCAGGAGAACGCTGGGATAACGCCAGGAGAACACTGGGAGAACACCAGGGGAACACCAGGATAACACCGGGAGAACACCGGGAGAACACCAGGATAAC
>NW_020924835.1:1579-2090 GCF_003984885.1 Neopelma chrysocephalum | reverse complement strand
AGAACACCAGGATAACGCTGGGAGAACACCAGGAGAACACCGGGAGAACACCGGTATAACGCCAGGAGAACACTGGGAGAACACTGGGATAACACCGGGAGAACACCAGGAGAACACCGGGAGATTGCTGGGATAACACCGGGATAACGCTGGGAGATCGCTGGGATAACACTGGGATAACACCAGGAGAACACCAGGAGAACACTGGGAGAACACTGGGATAACACCGGGAGAACACCGGGAGAATGCCAGGATCACATCAGGAGAACGCTGGGAGAACACTGGGATCACACTGGGATTACACCGGGATAACACCGGGATCGGGAAGGAAGTGATCCCTCCCCAAACTGACCTGAGGGTCGGATCCCGGCCAGGCTGCACTCGATGGCCTGGAAGGGCAGGCTCAGGAAATCACCCCTGTGGGAAAAGGGGACACTCAGGGACAGGGGAGGGACAGGGGGGGCCCAAGGGACCCCAAAATGGGCACAGCCAGGGCACCCCGTGGGGAGGG
>NW_020924835.1:575-1569 GCF_003984885.1 Neopelma chrysocephalum | reverse complement strand
TCTGAGGGGACAGGGGAGGGACAGGAGGGGCTGGAGGTGCCCAAGGGGGGTTCCCCAAGGTCCCACCTGGAAGGGATGGGGATGAGGGGATCCCCAAAAGGGGCCCAGCCAGGGCACCCCATGGGGAGGGTTGTGGGACCCCCAAAAGACCCCAAGAGGAAGGTCTGGGGGGACCAGGGGAGGGACAGGGGACAGGGAAGGGACAGGAGGGACAGGAAGTGCCCAAGGGGTTCCCCGAGGTCCCACCTGGAAGGGATGGGGATGAGGGGATCCCCAAAATGGGCACAGCCAGGGCACCCCATGGCAAGGGTTGTGGGACCCCCAAAAGACCCCAAAGGGAAGGTCTGAGGGGCCAGGGGAGGGACAGGAGGGGCTGGAGGTGCCCAAGGGTCCCCAGAACGGGCCCAGCCAGGACCCCAAAACCCCGGGAGGGAATTCCCACCCGGCCACCCCGTTATCCCGGGATTCTCACGGGATTCTCCCGGGATTTTCCCGGGGTTGTCCCCCACCTGAGGGTGCGCAGGGCCTCCTGAGGGGCCTCCCCGTTGTCCCCAAAGTCCACGTAGTACAGGTCCCAGTGGCCGTTGTCCAGCAGGGCCAGAACGCGGGCGCGGTACCACTGCCCGTCCCCGGGGTACGGGGCCGCCACGATGTCACCCGGGGACACCGACATAGGGGGACACTGGGGACAGAGGGGGGACAGTGAGGGGACAGGGGGGACAGTCAGGGGACAGGGGGGACAGTGAGGGGACAGTGAGGGGAGGTCCCACTGCCCGTCCCCGGGGTACGGGGCCGCCACGGTGTCACCCGGGGACACCGACATAGGGGGACACTGGGGACAGAGGGGGGACAGTGAGGGGACACTGGGGATGGGGGACAGAGGGGACATTGGGGACAGTGAGGGGACACTGGGAACAGGGAGGGGACAGTCAGAGGTCCCACTGCCTGTCCCCGGGGTACGGGGCCGCCACGATGTCACCCGGGGACACCGAGG
>NW_020924835.1:0-475 GCF_003984885.1 Neopelma chrysocephalum | reverse complement strand
GGGGAGGTCCCACTGCCCGTCCCCGGGGTACGGGGCCGCCACGGTGTCACCCGGGGACACCGACATAGGGGGACACTGGGGACAGAGGGGGGACAGTGAGGGGACAGGGGGGACAGTCAGGGGACAGGGGGGACAGTGAGGGGACAGTGAGGGGAGGTCCCACTGCCCGTCCCCGGGGTACGGGGCCGCCACGATGTCACCCGGGGACACCGACATAGGGGGACACTGGGGACAGAGGGGGGACAGTGAGGGGACACTGGGGATGGGGGACAGAGGGGACATTGGGGACAGTGAGGGGACACTGGGAACAGGGAGGGGACAGTCAGAGGTCCCACTGCCTGTCCCCGGGGTACGGGGCCGCCACGATGTCACCCGGGGACACCGAGGGAGGGGGACACTGGGGACAGAGGGACAGGGGGACAGGGAGGGGACAGTGAGGGGAGGTCCCACTGCCCGTCCCCGGGGTACGGGGCAG
>NW_020924834.1:0-3454 GCF_003984885.1 Neopelma chrysocephalum | reverse complement strand
TTTTGTGCGCCTCGCTCGGCTCTACGCGCGCATACGGGGCTCCCGGCTTTGATGCCTCTGGTCTGGGAGGAATCCTCGACCGTATCCGATTTTTGACCTCGGCCAGTCCAGGGAGGCCAGGACGCCTGTCCCTGAACGACGGCCCTTTATACCCAGAAGGAGGGGCCTGACCCACTGGTTCTCGATTGCCCTTTGTGCGCGTCGCTCGGCTCTACGCGCGGAGCTGGGGCTCCCGCCTCCCTCACCTCCGGTCTGGGAGGAATGCTCGACCGTATCCAATTTTAGACCCCAACCGTCTCAACGGCCCACGAACGATGGCCCTTTTTGCCCAGAAGGAGGGGCCTGACCCTCCGGTTCTCGCCTGCCCTATGTGCGCCTCGCTCGGCTCTACGTGCGCAGACGGGTCTCCCGACCCCGGCGCCTCTGGTCTGGGAGGAATCCTCGACCGTATCCGATTTTTGACCTCGGCCAGTCCAGAGAGGCCAGGACGCCTGTCCCTGAACGACGGCCCTTTATACCCAGAAGGAGGGGCCTGACCCACTGGTTCTCGATTGCCCTTTGTGCGCGTCACTCGGCTCTACGCGCGGAGCTGGGGCTCCCGCCTCCCTCACCTCCGGTCTGGGAGGAATGCTCGACCGTATCCGATTTTAGACCCCAACCATCTCAACGGCCCGCGAACGATGGCCCTTTTTGCCCAGAAGGAGGGGCCTGACCCTCCGGCTCTCGCCTGCCCTTTGTGCATCTCGCTCGGCTCTACGCATGCAGTTGGGAATCCTGGCCCCCTCGCCTCCGGTCTTGGAGGAATGCTTGACATTATCCGATTTTGGACCCCGGCCAGCACTGGGCCGCCCAAGGTAGCTTCCCGCGAACGACGGCCTTTTTTACCCCGAAGGAGGAGCCTGACCCTCTGGCTCTCGCCTGCCTTTTGTGCACCTCGCTCGTCTCTACGTGCGCAGACGGGGCTCCCAGCCCCGGCGCCTCCGGTCTGGGAGGAATCCACGACCGTATCCGATTTTGGCCCTCAGGAAGCCCAGGGAGGCTAGGTCGCCTGCCCGCGAACGACAGCCCTTTTTGCTCAGAAGGAGGGGTCTGACCCTCCGGTTCTTGCCTGCCCTTTGTGCGCCTCCGTCATCTCTACGCGCGCAGACGTGGCTCCCGGCCCCGTCGCGTCCGGTCTTGGAGGAATCCTCGACCGTATCCGATTTTGGCCCACGACCGGTGAGCCAGCCTGCGAACGACGGCCCTTTTTGCCCAGAAGGAGGGGCCTGACCCTCCGGCTCTCGACTGCCCTTTGTGCGTCTCGCTCGGCTCTACCCGTACAGACAAAGCTCTTGGCCCCGGCGCCTCTAGTGTGGCAGGAACGCATGACCGTATGCGATTTTGGACCTCGGCAAGGTCCGAGCCGTCCCAGGTGCACTCCCTCGAACGACGGTCCTTTTTGCCAGGAAGGAGGGGCCTGACCCTCCCACTCTCACCTGCCCTTGTGCGCCTCGCTTGGCTCTACGCACGCAGACGGGGCTTCCTGCCCCGGCGCTTCCGGTCAGGGAGGAATCCTCGACCGTATCCAGTTTTAGACCCCGACCGGCGTGCGGGCCCGCGAACGACGGCCCTTTTTGCCCAGAAGGAGGGGCCTGACCCTCCCGCTCTCACCTGTCCTTTGTGCGCCTCGCTCGTATCTTGGCTCGCAGTCGGGGCTCCCTGGCCTGGCGCCTCCAGTTGGGAGGAATCCTCGACCGTATGTGAATTGGGCCCTCGGTCGGCCCCGGCCGGCCGGCATGCGGGCCCGCGTACGAAGGCCCTTTTTGCCCAGAAGGAGGGGCCTGACCCTCCAGCTCTCTCCTGCCCTTTGCGCACCTCGCTCGGCTCTACGCGCACAGACGGGGTTTCCGGGCCCCGCGCCTACGGTCTGGTAGGAATGCTCGACTGAATCAGATTTTTGCCCTCGACCGGCCCCGGGACGCCAGGACGCCTGCCCAGGAACGATGGCCCTTTTTGCTCAGAAGGAGGGGCCTGACCCTCCGGCTCTCACCTGCACTTTGTGCACCTCTCTCGGCTCTACGTGCGCAGAAGGGGATCCCGGCCCCGGCGCATTCTGTATGGGATGAATCTTCGACTGTATGAAATAATAGTCCACGGACGACTAGCGCACCGGCCACAAACGACGGCCCTTTTGGCCCAGAAGGAGGGACCTGACCCTCCGGCTCTCGCCTGTCCTTTGTGCGCCTCGTTCGGTTCTACGCGCGCAGAAAGGGCTCCCGGCCCCGGCGCTTCCTGTCTGGGAAGAATGGTCGACCGTATCCGATTTTGAACCCCGGCCGGCGCACCGGCCCGTGAATGACTGCCGTTTTTGCCCAGAAGGAGGGGCCTGACCCTCCAGTTCTCGCCTACCCTTTGTGCACCTCGCTTGGTTCTATGCGTGCAGATGGGGCTACCGCCCCACTCGTCTCTAGTCTGGGAGGAATCCTCGACCGTATCCGATTTTGGACCCCGGCCGGCGCGCTGGGTCGCGAATGACGGCCCATTTTGCCCAGAAGGAGGGGCCTGACCCTCCGGTTCTCGCCTGCCCTATGTGCGCCTCGCTCGGCTCTACGTGCGCATACGGGGCTCCCGACCCCGGCGCCTCTGGTCTGGGAGGAATCCTCGACCGTATCCGATTTTTGACCTCGGCCAGTCCAGGGAGGCCAGGACGCCTGTCCCTGAACGACGGCCCTTTATACCCAGAAGGAGGGGCCTGACCCACTGGTTCTCGATTGCCCTTTGTGCGCGTCGCTCGGCTCTACGCGCGGAGCTGGGGCTCCCGCCTCCCTCACCTCCGGTCTGGGAGGAATGCTCGACCGTATCCAATTTTAGACCCCAACCGTCTCAACGGCCCACGAACGATGGCCCTTTTTGCCCAGAAGGAGGGGCCTGACCCTCCGGTTCTCGCCTGCCCTATGTGCGCCTCGCTCGGCTCTACGTGCGCAGACGGGTCTCCCGACCCCGGCGCCTCTGGTCTGGGAGGAATCCTCGACCGTATCCGATTTTTGACCTCGGCCAGTCCAGAGAGGCCAGGACGCCTGTCCCTGAACGACGGCCCTTTATACCCAGAAGGAGGAGCCTGACCCACTGGTTCTCGATTGCCCTTTGTGCGCGTCACTCGGCTCTACGCGCGGAGCTGGGGCTCCCGCCTCCCTCACCTCCGGTCTGGGAGGAATGCTCGACCGTATCCGATTTTAGACCCCAACCGTCTCAACGGCCCGCGAACGATGGCCCTTTTTGCCCAGAAGGAGGGGCCTGACCCTCCGGCTCTCGCCTGCCCTTTGTGCATCTCGCTCGGCTCTACGCATGCAGTTGGGAATCCTGGCCCCCTCGCCTCCGGTCTTGGAGGAATGCTTGACATTATCCGATTTTGGACCCCGGCCAGCACTGGGCCACCCAAGGTAGCTTCCCGCGAACGACGGCCTTTTTTACCCCG
>NW_020924833.1:0-457 GCF_003984885.1 Neopelma chrysocephalum | reverse complement strand
GTTTTGATTCTGCTTGGGATAAATTTAATGACTATTCCCACTTGGAGTCTGCTTTGCCCGTGACGCTGATCGGTGAGTGATCTGTCCCGGTACTTATCTCAGCTCATGAACTCTTTGTTATATTTCTCTCCTCTGTCCTGTTGGAGAGGGGAGTGAGAAAGCAGCTTTAGAAGGTACCAGGCATCCAGCCAGGGTCAACTCACTACAGCAAATTAGTTTTTGTGTGCAGTCTGTTCTGTCCAACCTTTCTGGAAAGGGGTCGGAGGGCTTTGGGGGTCTTGGGTAGTCTTGTTCTCCCCCTGCCGTCCATGCTCACTTCTGGGCCTCATTCCTACACTTGGGCTGTGCTGTATTGTGCTTATCTCCAGGAACTCCAAAAGTATATTTGTGCTGCCCTATGTCCACAAGACCCCTTCTCCAGCCACATCTTGTTCTTTCTCGTGGTGTGTCATTACCA
>NW_020924832.1:0-974 GCF_003984885.1 Neopelma chrysocephalum | reverse complement strand
CTGGACTTCTGTGAGGCCCTGCATGATGGTTCCCAGCACATTCTTCCCTCTCCCTTACCGCCCCTGTCCAATGCAGCCCCGCGGCAGCCTGGAGGAGCTCTGTAGCTGGGGCTGCAGTGGCATGACTGGGGACATGGTGGGCTCACTGGGAGCAGTGGGAGCAGCCTTCTAAAGCCCCAGAGCGGGAGGACGGTGCCCAGGCTGTGCTGAGGGCTGCTTTCGGCGTGGGGCCGTGTGCGTGAGTCCTGCACGGACCTCTCTGGCCTGGCTCCCATGCCAAAGGGCTGCTTCCCCGGGGGAAGGGGGCCCTCCATGCGTGCCTGCACCTCCGGCACCGACTCAGGCCTGGAGTGCCCTTTGGCTGCCCTTGGAGCCCTTGGAGCCTTGGTGGATCTCCTTGGTACCATTTCCCGCTGCTGCCCTGCACTCCCTCCCCATTCCACACAGACACAGACAGGTTATGGAATAAAATCTTTTAATTGATAACCAGAAGCAAACGGTCATCAATATCTACATCTACATCTACATCTATATCTCTATCTCCATCTCTATCTACACCCCTATCTACACAAACACCCTCCCTCCCTCCCTCAGATTGGGAGAGATGCCCAAACGATCTATCCCTCCCACTGGCACAGATCCCCAAACGATCTGTCCCTCCCTCCCACTGGGACAGATCCCCAAGCGATCTGTCCCTCCCTCCCACTGGGACAGATCCCCAAACGATCTGTCCCTCCCTCCCACTGGGACAGATCCCCAAACGATCTGTCCCTCCCACTGGGATAGATCCCCAAACGATCTATCCCTCCCTTCCACTGGGACAGATCCCCAAACGATCTGTCCCTCAATGGCTTCCTGCCCCAGCCCTGGCTGCGGAAGCCTTCCTCTTGCTCCCAGTGCTTGGCCCAGAGCCCCTCTTCCTCTTCGTGCCCCGCCTTTCCAGAGCGATGTTGCTTGCTGACACGCTGCTCTGA
>NW_020924831.1:0-501 GCF_003984885.1 Neopelma chrysocephalum | reverse complement strand
CCCCCAGACTGGCTTGGACCAGTCAGCAGCATGGAAGGAAATTAAAGCCTTGGTGCAAATGGCCTGTTGACACTGAGGACTCATGGAAAGAGACCCCCCTTGCTAAGCATCATCTTTTCTTCCTCCCTGGAGCAGGATCAGCAGCTCCTGCAGCACATGGAGGACAAGATCAGGAAGATTCAAGGGGACTGTGAGGAGCTCAGCTTGGTCTCAGGGAACCTCCAGAAGGACTGTGAGGAAAAGCAGAAAGCTATTGAGGTGGGTGGCTGAAAGTCCTGTGGGGTCAGAGCATCCCCCAGGCAGACTCCAGCCAGGGGACCACAAGGAATCTGTCCCCCTGCCGACCTGCTCACAGCCCTGAGTGGGTTCCAAGGGCGTTTCCTGGAGGTTTTTGGTTAGGGGGAGCAGGGGCTGCTCAATTGGCCAGGAGGGAGCTCCAACCCTGCTGCTGTTTCATGGGATGCTTTCTGTGTTGAAAGATGCTGTTCCAGTCCTTGGAGA
>NW_020924830.1:0-3387 GCF_003984885.1 Neopelma chrysocephalum | reverse complement strand
GCTTCTCCTGACGCCTTCTCCTGCCTTCTCTGCCCACAACCAGGTGAGCCTCCAGCCCCTCACAACCCCCTCCTGCTCCTCACACACCGCCCCCCTGGCCCCTCTCTCCCAGCACGCTCCGCCCCAGCCTCAGCAGCCCTCACGCCTCCCCACAGCCCCACACCAGCCTCCCCACTGCCCAGCCCTCCTGCAACACCGCCCTGAGCACCCCCACCGCCCTGCGCTGCCTCAGACCCCTCTCTGCTCTCAAATTCTCTTCTCTTCTCTTGCCTGCCCTCCCAGGGCCCCTCCACACCACACCCATGGCCTGCTACGACCTCTGCCGCCCCTGCGGACCCACCCCGCTGGCCAACAGCTGCAACGAGCCCTGTGTCAGGCAGTGCCAGGACTCCACCGTCCTCATCCAGCCCTCCCCCGTCCGCGTCACCTTCCCAGGGCCCATCATGACCTCCTTCCCCCAGAGCTCCTTCATTGGATCCACCGCAGGGGCTGCCCTGGGCACGGAGCTCAACGTCCAGGGACAGCCCATCTCCGGCGGCTTTGGCTACGGCCTCGGCTATGGCCGTGGCTTTGGCTACGGCCTGGGAGGCCTGGGCTGCTCTGGCCTGGGAGGCCTGGGATGCTCTGGCATCTGCTGAGGGCCGCCCACAGCACCCCTCACGCCAGGAGCTTCGAGCTCCAGCAAAATCTGCTACAACAAAAGTACCTCAGCTGATGGTCGCCCTACTGCACCTCCCTTCTACTGTTTTCCTGCCTTTTCACTCTTTTGTCTCAATAAAGTTCTCCTGCAGCAAAACATGACATGCCTCCTCATACTTTCTTCTTCCAAGTCTCCTAGAACTTCATTTCCCACAGAGCTCTGGTGATAGATGCCATTGGATAGGTGGAAAAGGGACCAGCTCTCTCCTAGGAAATATTTCACAGGGATCAACAGAGACTGGTACAGAAGGGCCTTCCACAATAGGACACAAACTCTTCCCTTGCCCAAACACAGCCTTGGACACACCACCCACACCTCGCACACAATCTCCCAGTGTGGGCTGGCTTCAGTCTCCAGGGACACCGGGGGCTCCTTCATCATCCCCAAGGCTCTACACTGCATCCCAGAAACCTTGTCCCTGCTTTCCTTGTCCTCAGGCTCCCAGAGTTGAACACACAACTCCAATCTCACCAGAAAGGAGCAGAGGGGCACAATCCCCTCCCTCTCCCTGCTGCCCACACTGTGGCCAGGAGCCCAGCACACGGGGGCTTTCTGGGCTGCCAGAGCACATTCCTGGCTCCCAGTCACTTCCTCACCCACCAATACCCTCCAAGCCTTCTCCACAGGGCTGCTCTCAAACCAGCCACCACCAGCCTGGAGCCCTGTTAGGGACTGACACAACCCACGACCTCTTGGCCCTGTTGAATTCCATGAGGATCACACAGATCCTCCTCCCCAGCCTGACCAGGCCCCTCTGGCTGCCATCCCTTCCCTCTCGACAACCAACCACAACACTCAGCTTGCAGAGCTTGCACTTAATCCATGATCCTGATGGAAATGGTGTAGGTCAAACCTCCAGTGTGCAAGGTTCAGAACATCAGCTCAGCCACAAAAGCAGCTGGAGCAGATCCACCAGCAGCTGCTCTGCTCAGGCTCTGAGGCTTCTCCATATGAATCAGGAACACCCAGAGCAGGACAGACAAGGAGAGAGAAGTACATAGAGCCTCCTCTGGTAATTAGAGGTTTTTCCTCACAAGAAAAAGATATTAAGAATTCTGGCTTATAAATTAGGAAACCTTATGGTCTGAATGATGAACAAGTGAACTGATGTCAAAGACCCACCAGGGCAAAAAGAGACCAAGCCCAGGTTGTTGGTTGTTTATTGCTTTTCTTAATGAGGTCGCGAAATACATTTTCAATGACAGAGTATCATGTTCTGGAAATGTGAGAGATCCCAAGGGACCGTAACCCTGGGAATGAGGGCAGCCTGACCACATGCCAGTTCTCCAGGCAGTCACTGCTGCTCTTCCTCCACAAACCAAGCCAGGAGCTCTCTTTCAGCCCTCAGCAAGCGCTCCCAGGCACTGGCCCCAGGAGCAGCTGATGGCAAGAGGAGGAGAGTGGCCTCCCCAGCACATCAGGCAGCTCCCTCAGCATTCCTGGCTGCAGCACCTCAGGCCCTGAGGCCACAGCTGCACCCAGGGACACAGCAAACCTTCCTCCATGGCTTCCCCTTGCCCAGCAACACTCACTGCTCGCCTGACAAACCCCCTGCAAACTCTGCCCTGGGCTCCAGGGGGGCAGCTCTGCCTGGGAGCCTTTGGGGCCTCATCTTCACAAGGTCCCCACAAACCACAGCACACCAGGGACACGGGGTGACCTCACTCATGACACCACCAATTTCCTTGGCCTTTTTGTTTCTTCAGCCCTCCCTGACACACATCCAACCATCCAATCCTCCCAAAGCCCAACTCATCATAACTTCCACCAAGGTCAGACGGACAAAGCCTCAAGGGCAGGACATGGAATCCCAGAACTCCACAAAACCACAGCACGTCAGTGACATCAGGTGACCTCACAGAGGACACCCCACCTCTCCTGGGCAGTGTCTGCACCTGCCAAGTGCTCCCACAAGCACATTCCAGGCACAACCTCCCAAATACCAACTCTCCCTTCAAAGCTGCCGCCACAAGGACACGGCTGCAAGACGAGCACACGGAAAGGGAGCCCTGTGCAAAGGAAAACACACCCCACCTCACCCACTCAGCGCCTCACCTTGGCTTACAAGGAGCTCACCTTGCTCAAGCAGCACCTGCCTTTCACAAACCCATCCTGGCTGGGCCTGAGCCCCTCCTTGTCCTGCAACTGCCGTGGGATGGCACTCAAGGTGACCTGCTCCACAACCTTCCCCAGCACTCAGGTCAGACTCAAAGGCCTGGAGTTCCCCACATCCTCTTTCCAGCCTTCTTTCCATGCATCACTGGGGACCACAAGCCCTGTGACCCCGGGGGGTAAACGAGCCCATCCCAGAGCAAAGCCAGTGAGAAAGGCCCAACCTAAGGACAGGCTGAGCCAGCTGGGAGAAAGGTGGGCAAGGAGCAAATGCAATGGAAGGGGCAGCTCCTCACCCCGAGCACACCTCCAAAGCCAAAGCAAGCTGGCAGGGTTGTGAGGGAATGGGGCCCCTCCTCACAACACACCCACAAACCACAGCACATGACGGACATCGGGTGACCTCACTGCTACACCCCAGCTCTCCAGTGCTTTGCTCATGTCTCCAAAATGCCACAACACTCAAATTCCAGGTAAATGCTCCCAAATCCCAACTCCTCAAAGGTGCCGCCAGCTGACAGTGCTGGGCCAAGGCTGTGCCGCCCCTGCGGGAGCAGCATAAAAGCCGGCCCAGC